>NC_056434.1:54763321-55057127 GCF_018296145.1 Oncorhynchus tshawytscha | reverse complement strand
TTGCAAGATGGAAATACTGAAATAAGCACTTTTCCATAAACAAGCTCTAAATCATGTTTGATGCACTCTGGGATGTCCAATTTTTTTGCTGTGCTGTCTAATTGAGATGAAAAGAACACTGTGGACAGTTTTCAGAAAGTTGCAACATACAGAAATAACTTCTTTTCCATAAACAAGCTCTAAATCATGTTTGATGCACTCTGGGATGTCCATTTTTTGCTATGCTGTCTATTTGAGATGAAATGAACACTGTGGACAGTTTTCAGCAAGTTGCAGCATGGAAATACAGAAATACCATAACAAAATGTTTTTGTTATGTTTATTCGAGATGTTATGAAAAAACTCTGTAGACTGTTTTCAAGCAAGTTGCAACATTGAAATGACAGAAATAAGCACTTTTCCATAAACAAGCTCTAAATCATGTTTGATGGAAAAACATTTATGGAAAAGTGCTTATTTCTGTATTTCCATGTTGCAACTTGCTGAAAACTGGATGTCCATTTTTTGCTGTGCTGTCTATTTGAGATGAAATTAACATTGTGGACAGTTTTCAGAAAGTTGCAACTACAGAAATAACTTTTTTTCCATAAACAAGCTCGAAATCATGTTTGATGCACTCTGGATGTCGAATTTTTTTGTGCTGTCTATTTGAGATGAAATCAAATCAAATCAAATCAAATTTTATTTGTCACATACACATGGTTAGCAGATGTTAATGCGAGTGCTCTAAATGCTTGTGCTTCTAGTTCCGACAATGCAGTAATTTTGCTGTGTAATCTAACTAACAATTCCAAAAAAAACGACTGTCTTATACACATTGTAAGGGATAAAGAATATGTACATAAGGATATATGAATGAGTGATGGTACAAGCTCAGCATAGGCAAGATACAGTAGATGATATCGAGTACAGTATATACATATGAGATAAGTATGTAAACCAAGTGGCATAGTTAAAGTGGCTAGTGATACATGTATTACATAAGGATGCAGTCGATGATATAGAGTACAGTATCAACGTATGCATATGAGATGAACAATGTAGGGTAAGTAACATTATATAAGGTAGCATTGTTTAAAGTGGCTAGTGATATATTTACATCATTTCCCATCAATTCCCATGATTAAAGTGGCTGGATGTAGAGTCAGTGTCATTGACAGTGTGTTGGCAGTAGCCACTCAATGTTAGTGGTGGCTGTTTAACAGTCTGATGGCCTTGAGATAGAAGCTGTTTTTCAGTCTTCGGTCCCAGCTTTGATGCACCTGTTTGACCTCGCCTTCTGGATGACAGCGGGGTGAACAGGCAGTGGCTGTCTGGTTGATGTCCTTGATGATCTTTATGGCCTTCCTGTAGCATCGGGTGGTGTAGGTGTCCTGGAGGGCAGGTAGTTTGCCCCAAGATGCGTAAATCAGACCTCACTACCCTCTGGAGAGCCTTTTTGCGGTTGAGGGCGGTGCAGTTGCCATACCAGGCGGTGATACAGCCCGCCAGGATGCTCTCGATTGTGCATCTGTAGAAGTTTGTGAGTGCTTTTGGTGACAAGCCTAAATTCTTTGAGCCTCCTGAGGTTGAAGAGGCGCTGCTGCGCCTTCCTCATGATGCTGTCTGTGTGAGTGGACCAATTCAGTTTGTCTGTGATGTTGTATGCCGAGGAACTTAAAACTTGCTACCCTCTCCACTACTGTTCCATCGATGTGGATGGGGGTGTTCCCTCTGCTGTTTCCTGAAGTCCACAATCATCTCCTTAGTTTTGTTGACGTTGAGTGTGAGGTTATTTTCCTGACACCACACTCCGAGGGCCCTCACCTCCTCCCTTAGGCCGTCTCGTTGCAACATTGTTGGTAATCAAGCCTACCACTGTTGTGTAAACAAGCTCTAAACTTGATGATTGAGTTGGAGGCGTGCATGGCCATTTTTGCTGTCGTGGGATGAACAGAGAGTACAGGAGAGGGCTCAGAACGCACCCTTGTGGGGCCCCAGTGTTGAGGATCAGCGGGGAGGAGATGTTGTTGCCTACCCTCACCACCTGGGGGCGGCCCGTCAGGAAGTCCAGTACCCAGTTGCACAGGGCGGGGTCGAGACCCAGGGTCTCGATTTGATGACGAGCTTGGAGGGTACTATGGTGTTGAATGCCGAGCTGTAGTCGATGAACAGCATTCTCACATAGGTATTCCTCTTGTCCAGATGGGTTAGGGCAGTGTGCAGTGTGGTTGAGATTGCATCGTCTGTGGACCTATTTGAGGCGGTAAGCAAATTGGAGTGGGTCAAGGGTGTCAGGTAGGGTGGAGGTGATATGGTCCTTGACTAGTCTCTCAAAGCACTTCATGATGACGGATGTGAGTGCTATTTTACTCGTTTAGCTCAGTTACCTTAGCTTTCTTGGGAACAGGAACAATGGTGGCCCTCTTGAAGCATGTGGGAACAGCAGACTGGTATAGGGATTGATTGAATATGTCCGTAAACACACCGGCCAGCTGGTCTGCGCATGCTCTGAGGGCGCGGCTGGGGATGCCGTCTGGGCCTGCAGCCTTGCGAGGTTTAACACGTTTAAATGTCTTACTCACTTCGGCTGCAGTGAAGGAGAGACCGCATGTTTCCGTTGCAGGCCGTGTCAGTGGCACTGTATTGTCCTCAAATTGGGCAAAAAAATTTAGTCTGCCTGGGAGCAAGACATCCTGGTCCGTGACTGGGCTGGGTTTCTTCCTGTAGTCCGTGATTGACTGTAGACCCTGCCACATGCCTCTTGTGTCTGAGCCGTTGAATTGAGATTCTACTTTGTCTCTGTACTGGCGCTTAGCTTGTTTGATAGCCTTGCGGAGGGAATAGCTGCACTGTTTGTATTCAGTCATGTTACCAGACACCTTGCCCTGATTAAAAGCAGTGGTTCGTGCCTTCAGTTTCACACGAATGCTGCCATCAATCCACGGTTTCTGGTTAGGGAATGTTTTAATCGTTGCTATGGGAACGACATCTTCAACGCACGTTCTAATGAACTCGCACACCGTATCAGCGTATTCGTCAATGTTGTTGTCTGACACAATACGAAACATCTCCCAGTCCACGTGATGGAAGCAGTCTTGGAGTGTGGAGTCAGCTTGGTCGGACCAGCGTTGGACAGACCTCAGCGTGGGAGCTTCTTGTTTTAGTTTCTGTCTGTAGGCAGGGATCAACAAAATGGAGTCGTGGTCAGCTTTTCCGAAATCATGTTTGATGCAGGCCAGGGCCTTATATGCGTCGCGGAAGTTAGAGTAACAATGATCCAGGGTCTTTCCACCCCTGGTTGCGCAATCGATATGCTGATAAAATTTAGGGAGTCTTGTTTTCAGATTAGCCTTGTTAAAATCCCCAGCTACAATGAATGCAGCCTCCGGATAAATCGTTTGGACAGTTTGCAGAGAGTTAAATAAAGTTCGTTCAGAGCCATCGATGTGTCTGCTTGGGGGGGGGGATATATACGGCTGTGATTATAATCGAAGAGAATTCTCTTGGTAGATAATGCGGTCTACATTTGATTGTGAGGAATTCTAAATCAGGTGAACAGAAGGATTTGAGTTCCTGTATGTTTCTTTCATCACACCATGTCACGTTGGTCATAAGGCATACGCCCCCGCCCGTCTTCTTACCAGAAAGATGTTTGTTTCTGTAAACGCGATGCGTGGAGAAACCCGCTGGCTGCACCGCTGGATTGCGTCTCTCCAGTTAGCCATGTTTCCGTGAAGCAGAGAACGTTACAGTCTCTGATGTCCCTCTGGAATGCTACCCTTGCTCGGATTTCATCAACCTTGTTGTCAAGAGACTGGACATTGGCAAGAAGAATGCTAGGGAGTGGTGCACGATGTGCCCGTCTCCAGAGTCTGACCAGAAGACCGCTTCGTTTCCCTCTTTTTCTGAGTTGTTTTTTTTTTTTTTGGTCGCTGCATGTGATCCACTCGGTTACACTGGTTGTAAGGCAGAACACAGGATCCGCATCGCGAAAAACATATTCTTGGTCGTACTGATGGTGAGTTGACGCTGATCTTATATTCAGTAGTTCTTCTCGACTGTATGTAATGAAACCTAAGATGACCTGGGGTACTAGTGTAAGAAATAACACGTAAAAAAAACAAAAAACTGCATAGTTTCCTAGGAACGCGAAGCGAGGCGGCCATCTCTGTCGGCGCCGGAAGTCTAAACACACACACACCTGCTTGTTGTGTTCTGCTGGTTGTGAATCCTTAAAATGAACATTGTGGACAGTTTTCAGCAAGTTTGCAACATGGAAATACAGAAATAAGCACTTTTCCATAAGCAAGCTCTAAATCATGTTTTTGATGCTCTCTGGATAAAAAATGTTGTTGTTATGTTTACTCGAGATGTTATGAAAAAACTCTGTAGACTGTTTCCAAGCAAGTTGCAACATTGAAATGCAAGAAATAAGCACTTTTCCATAAACAAGCTCTAAATCATGTTTGATGCACTCTGGGATGTCCATTTTTTGCTGTGCTGTCTATTTGAGATGAAATTAACATTGTGGACAGTTTTCAGCAAGTTGCAACATTGAAATGCAAGAAATAAGCACTTTTCCATAAACAAGCTCTAAATCATGTTTGATGCACTCTGGATGTCCAATTTTTGCTGTGTTGTCTATTTGAGATGAAATGGACATTGTGGACAGTTTTCAGCAAGTTGCAAGATGGAAATACAGAAATAAGCACTTTTCCATAAACAAGCTCTAAATCATGTTTGATGGAAAATCATTTTTGTTTTATTTCTGATTTCCATGTTTTCAGCAAGTTGCTCTGGATGTACAATTTTTTCCTGTGTTGTCTATTTGAGATGAAATGGACATTGTGGACAGTTTTCAGCAAGTTGCAAGATGGAAATACAGAAATAAGCACTTTTCCATAAACAAGCTCTAAATCATGTTTGATGCACTCTGGATGTCCAATTTTTGCTGTGCTGTCTATTTGAGATGAAATTAACATTGTGGAAAATTTTCAGCAAGTTGCAAGATGGAAATACAGAAATAAGCACTTTTCCATAAACAAGCTCTAAATCATGTTTTTGATGCACTCTGGATGTCCATTTTTTGCTGTGCTGTCTATTTGAGATGAAATTAACATTGTGGACAGTTTTCAGCTAGTTGCAACATGGAAATACAGAAATAAGCACTTTTTCATAAACAAGCTCTAAATCATGTTTGATGCACTCTGGGATGTCCATTTTTTGCTGTGCTGTCTATTTGAGATGAAATTAACATTGTGGACAGTTTTCAGCAAGTTGCAAGATGGAAATACAGAAATAAGCACTTTTCCATAAACAAGCTCTAAATCATGTTTGATGCAAATGTCCAACATTTATTTGAAAAATGTGGACAGTTTTCAGCAAGTTGCAACATTTCCATTTTCCATAAACAAGCTCTGAAAATGTTTGATGCACTCTGTCCATTTTTTGCTGTGCTGTCTATTTGAGATGAAATGAACATTGTGGACAGTTTTCAGCAAGTTGCAACATGCAACATACAGAAATAAGCACTTTTCCATAAACAAGCTCTAAATCATGTTTGATGCACTCTGGATGTCCAATTTTTGCTGTGCTGTCTATTTGAGATGAAATGAACATTGTGGACAGTTTCAGCAAGTTGCAACATGGAAATACAGAAATAAGCACTTTTCCATAAACAAGCTCTAAATCATGTTTGATGCACTCTGGATGTCCAATTTTTGCTGTGCTGTCTATTTGAGATGAAATGAACATTGTGGACAGTTTTCAGCAAGTTGCAACATGTAAATACAGAAATAAGCACTTTTCCATAAACAAGCTCTAAATCATGTTTTGATGCACTCTGGATGTCCAATTTTTGCTGTGCTGTCTATTTGAGATGAAATGAACATTGTGGACAGTTTTCAGCAAGTTGCAACATGGAAATACAGAAATAAGCACTTTTCCATAAACAAGCTCTAAATCATGTTTGATTCACTCTGGATGTCCAATTTTTGCTGTGCTGTCTATTTGAGATGAAATGAATACAGTGGACAGTTTTCAGGAAGTTGCAACATGAAAATACAGAATTAAGCACTTTTCCATAAACAAGCTCTAAATCAAGTTTGATGAACTCTGGATGTCCAATTTTTGCTGTGCTGTCTATTTGAGATGAAATGAACATTGTGGACAGTTTTCAGCAAGTTGCAACATACAGAAATAACTTTTTTTCCATAAACAAGCTCTAAATCATGTTTGATTTACTCTGGATGTCCAATTTTTGCTGTGCTGTCTATTTGAGATGAAATGAACATTGTGGACAGTTTTCAGCAAGTTGCAACATGGAAATACAGAAATAAGCACTTTTCCATATAAACAAGCTCTAAATCATGTTTGTTGCACTCTGGATGTCCAAATTTTTTGTGCTGTTTATTTGAGATGAAATGAAAAAACTTGTGACTGTTTTCAGCAAGTTGCAACATTGAAATGCAAGAAATAAGCACTTTTCCATAAACAAACTCTAAATCATGTTTGATGCACTCAGGATGTCCAATTTTTGCTGTGCTGTCTATTTGAGATGAAATGAACATCGTGGACAGTTTTCAGCAAGTTGCAACATGGAAATACAGAAATAAGCACTTTTCCATAAACAAACTCTAAATCATGTTTGATGCACTCAGGATGTCCATTTTTTGCTGTGCTGCCTATTTGAGATGAAATGAACATTGTGGACAGTTTTCAGCAAGTTGCAACATGGAAATACAGAAATAAGCACTTTTCCATAAACAAGCTCTAAATCATGTTTGATGCACTCTGGATGTCCATTTTTTGCTGTGCTGTCTATTTGAGATGAAATTAACATTGTGGACAGTTTTCAGCTAGTTGCAACATGGAAATACAGAAATAAGCACTTTTTCATAAACAAGCTCTAAATCATGTTTGATGCACTCTGCGATGTCCATTTTTTGTTGTGCTGTCTATTTGAGATGAAATTAACATTGTGGACAGTTTTCAGCAAGTTGCAACATGGAAATACAGAAATAAGCACTTTTTCATAAACAAGCTCTAAATCATGTTTGATGCACTCTGGATGTCCAATTTTTGCTGTGCTGTCTATTTGAGATGAAAT
The DNA here is from genome assembly GCF_018296145.1 of Oncorhynchus tshawytscha. NCBI lineage: Eukaryota > Metazoa > Chordata > Actinopteri > Salmoniformes > Salmonidae > Oncorhynchus > Oncorhynchus tshawytscha. The sequence goes on along the minus strand of NC_056434.1, from coordinate 55,050,037 downwards.
TAACATTGTGCACAGTTTTCAGCAAGTTGCAACATTGAAATGCAGAAATAAGCACTTTTCCATAAACAAGCTCTAAATCATGTTTGATGCACTCTGGATGAAAAACATTTATGAAAAGTGCACTCTGGAAGCTGTTTGATGCACTCTGGATGTCCATTTTTTGCTGTGCTGTCTATTTGAGATGAAATGAACATTGTGGACAGTTTTCAGCAAGTTGCAACATACAGAAATAACTTTTTTTCCATAAACAAGCTCTAAATCATGTTTGATGCACTCTGGATGTCCAATTTTTGCTGTGCTGTCTATTTGAGATGAAATGAACATTGTGGACAGTTTTCAGCAAGTTGCAACATGGAAATACAGAAATAAGCACTTTTCCATAAACAAGCTCTAAATCATGTTTGATGCACTCTGGATGTCCAATTTTTGCTGTGCTGTCTATTTGAGATGAAATGAACATTGTGGACAGTTTTCAGCAAGTTGCAACATTGAAATACAGAAATAAGCACTTTTCCATAAACAAGCTCTAAATCATGTTTGATGCACTCTGGATGTCCAATTTTTGCTGTGCTGTCTATTTGAGATGAAATTAACATTGTGCACAGTTTTCAGCAAGTTGCAACATGGAAATACAGAAATAAGCACTTTTCCATAAACAAGCTCTAAATCATGTTTGATGCACTCTGGATGTCCTTTTTTTGCTGTGCTGTCTATTTGAGATGAAATTAACATTGTGGACAGTTTTCAGCAAGTTGCAACATGGAAATACAGAAATAAGCACTTTTCCATAAACAAGCTCTAAATCATGTTTGATGCACTCTGGGATGTCCATTTTTTGCTGTGCTGTCTATTTGAGATGAAATTAACATTGTGCAAAGTTTTCAGCAAGTTGCAACATACAGAAATAACTTTTTTTCCATAAACAAGCTCTAAATCATGTTTGATGCACTCTGGATGTCCAGTTTTTGCTGTGCTGTCTATTTGAGATGAAATGAACATTGTAGACAGTTTTCAGCAAGTTGCAACATGGAAATACAGAAATAAGCACTTTTCCATATAAACAAGCTCTAAATCATGGATGTCCAATTTTTGCTGTGCTGTCTATATTTGAGAATGAAATGAACATTGTGGACAGTTTTCAGCAAGTTGCAACATTGAAATACAGAAATAAGCACTTTTCCATAAACAAGCTCTAAATCATGTTTGATGCACTCTGGATGTCCAATTTTTGCTGTGTTGTCTATTTGAGATGAAATGGACATTGTGGACAGTTTTCAGCAAGTTGCAACATGGAAATACAGAAATAAGCACTTTTCCATAAACAAGCTCTAAATCATGTTTGATGCACTCTGGGATGTCCATTTTTTGCTGTGCTGTCTATTTGAGATGAAATTAACATTGTGGACAGTTTTCAGCAAGTTGCAACATGGAAATACAGAAATAAGCACTTTTCCATAAACAAGCTCTAAATCATGTTTGATGCACTCTGGGATGTCCATTTTTTGCTGTGCTGTCTATTTGAGATGAAATTAACATTGTGGACAGTTTTCAGCAAGTTGCAAGATGGAAATACAGAAATAAGCACTTTTCCATAAACAAGCTCTAAATCATGTTTGATGGAAAAACATTTATGGAAAAGTGTCCATTTTTTGAAAACTGGATGTCCATTTTTTGCTATGCTGTCTATTTGAGATGAAATGAACACTGTGGACAGTTTTCAGCAAGTTGCAGCATGGAAATACAGAAATAAGCACTTTTCCATAAACAAGCTCTAAATCATGTTTTTGATGCTCTCTGGATAAAAAAAATGTTTTTGTTATGTTTATTTGAGATGTTATGAAAAAACTCTGTAGACTGTTTTCAAGCAAGTTGCAACATTGAAATGCAAGAAATAAGCACTTTTCCATAAACAAGCTCTAAATCATGTTTGATGCACTCAGGATGTCCAATTTTTGCTGTGCTGTCTATTTGAGATGAAATGAACATTGTGGACAGTTTTCAACAAGTTGCAACATGGAAATACAGAAATATGCACTTTTCCATAAACAAGCTCTAAATCATGTTTGATGCACTCTGGGATGTCCATTTTTTGCTGTGCTGTCTATTTGAGATGAAATGAACACTGTGGACAGTTTTCAGCAAGTTGCAACATGGAAATACAGAAATAAGCACTTTTCCATAAACAAGCTCTAAATCATGTTTGATGCACTCTGGGATGTCCATTTTTTGCTGTGCTGTCTATTTGAGATGAAATTAACATTGTGGACAGTTTTCAGCAAGTTGCAACATGGAAATACAGAAATAAGCACTTTTCCATAAACAAGCTCTAAATCATGTTTGATGGAAAAACATTTATGGAAAAGTGCTTATTTCTGTATTTCCATGTTGCAACTTGCTGAAAACTGGATGTCCATTTTTTGCTGTGCTGTCTATTTGAGATGAAATTAACATTGTGGACAGTTTTCAGAAAGTTGCAACTACAGAAATAACTTTTTTTCCATAAACAAGCTCTAAATCATGTTTGATGCACTCTGGATGTCGAATTTTTTTGTGCTGTCTATTTGAGATGAAATCAAATCAAATCAAATCAAATTTTATTTGTCACATACACATGGTTAGCAGATGTTAATGCGAGTGTAGCGAAATGCTTGTGCTTCTAGTTCCGACAATGCAGTAATAACGAGCAAGTAATCTAACTAACAATTCCAAAAAAACTACTGTCTTATACACATTGTAAGGGGATAAAGAATATGTACATAAGGATATATGAATGAGTGATGGTACAGAGCAGCATAGGCAAGATACAGTAGATGATATCGAGTATATATACATATGAGATAAGTATGTAAACCAAGTGGCATAGTTAAAGTGGCTAGTGATACATGTATTACATAAGGATGCAGTCGATGATATAGAGTACAGTATCAACGTATGCATATGAGATGAACAATGTAGGGTAAGTAACATTATATAAGGTAGCATTGTTTAAAGTGGCTAGTGATATATTTACATCATTTCCCATCAATTCCCATGATTAAAGTGGCTGGAGTAGAGTCAGTGTCATTGACAGTGTATTGGCAGTAGCCACTCAATGTTAGTGGTGGCTGTTTAACAGTCTGATGGCCTTGAGATAGAAGCTGTTTTTCAGTCTCTCGGTCCCAGCTTTGATGCACCTGTATGACCTCGCCTTCTGGATGACAGCGGGGTGAACAGGCAGTGGCTCGGACAGTTGATGTCCTTGATGATCTTTATGGCCTTCCTGTAGCATCGGGTGGTGTTGTCCTGGAGGGCAGGTAGTTTGCCCCACTCTGGTGATGCGTTGTGCAGACCTCACTACCCTCTGGAGAGCCTTACGGTTGAGGGCGGTGCAGTTGCCATACCAGGCGGTGATACAGCCCGCCAGGATGCTCTCGATTGTGCATCTGTAGAAGTTTGTGAGTGCTTTTGGTGACAAGCCAAGTTTCTTCAGCCTCCTGAGGTTGAAGAGGCGCTGCTGCGCCTTCCTCACGATGCTGTCTGTGTGAGTGGACCAATTCAGTTTGTCTGTGATGTGTATGCCGAGGAACTTAAAACTTGCTGGACAGTTTCCACTACTGTTCCATCGATGTGGATGGGGGGTGTTCCCAAGCTCTGCTGTTTCACTCTGAAGTCCACAATCATCTCCTTAGTTTTGTTGACGTTGAGTGTGAGGTTATTTTCCTGACACCACACTCCGAAATAACCCTTTCTCCCTGTAGGCCGTCTCTAAATCGTTGTTGGTAATCAAGCCTACCACTGTTGTGTCGTCCGCAAACTTGATGATTGAGTTGGAGGCGTGCATGGCCACGCAGTCGTGGGTGAACAGGGAGTACAGGAGAGGGCTCAGAACGCACCCTTGTGGGGCCCCAGTGTTGAGGATCAGCGGGGAGGAGATGTTGTTGCCTACCCTCACCACCTGGGGGCGGCCCGTCAGGAAGTCCAGTACCCAGTTGCACAGGGCGGGGTTTTTCCAGACCCAGGGTCTCGAGCTTGATGACACTTGGAGGGTACTATGGTGTTGAATGCCGAGCTGTCTAGTCGATGAACAGCATTCTCACATTTTCAGGTATTCCTCTTGTCCAGATGGGTTAGGGCAGTGTGCAGTGTGGTTGAGATGTGCATTTTCTGTGGACCTATTTGGGATAAATGCAAATTGGAGTGGGTCAAGGGTGTCAGGTAGGGTGGAGGTGATATGGTCCTTGACTAGTCTCTCAAAGCACTTCATGATGACGGATGTTTGATGCACTCGGTAGTCGTTTAGCTCAGTTACCTTAGCTTTCTTGGGAACAGGAACAATGGTGGCCCTCTTAAGCATGTGGGAACAGCAGACTGGTATAGGGATTGATTGAATATGTCCGTAAATCACCGGTTGATGCATGCTCTGAGGGCGCGGCTGGGGATGCCGTTTGGGCCTGCAGCCTTGCGAGGTTTAACACGTTTAAATGTCTTACTTTTCGGCTGCAGTGAAGGAGAGACTGCATGTTTCCGTTGCAGGCCGTGTCAGTGGCACTGTATTGTCCTCAAAGCGGGCAAAAAGTTATTTAGTCTGCCTGGGAGCAAGACATCCTGGTCCGTGACTGGGCTGGGTTTCTTCCTGTAGTCCGTGATTGACTGTTCCCTGCCACATGCCTCTTGTGTCTGAGCCGTTGAATTGAGATTCTACTTTGTCTCTGTACTGGCGCTTAGCTTGTTTGATAGCCTTGTGGACAGGGAATAGCTGCACTGTTTGTATTCAGTCATGTTACCAGACACCTTGCCCTGATTAAAAGCAGTGGTTCGTGCCTTCAGTTTCACACGAATGCTGCCATCAATCCACGGTTTCTGGTTAGGGAATGTTTTAATCGTTGCTATGGGAACGACATCTTCAACGCACGTTCTAATGAACTCGCACACCGTATCAGCGTATTCGTCAATGTTGTTGTCTGATGCACTCTGGAACATCTCCCAGTCCACGTGATGGAAGCAGTCTTGGAGTGTGGAGTCAGCTTGGTCGGACCAGCGTTGGACAGACCTCAGCGTGGGAGCTTCTTGTTTTAGTTTCTGTCTGTAGGCAGGGATCAACAAAATTTTGTCGTGGTCAGCTTTTCCGAAAGGGGGCAAGGGCCTTATATGCGTGGGAAGTTAGAGTAACAATGATCCAGGGTCTTTCCACCCCTGGTTGCTCTAAATCATGATATGCTGATAAAATTTAGGGAGTCTTGTTTTCAGATTAGCCTTGTTAAAATCCCCAGCTACAATGAATGCAGCCTCCGGATAAATCGTTTCCAGTTTGCAGAGAGTTAAATAAAGTTCGTTCAGAGCCATCGATGTGTCTGCTTGGGGGATATATACGGCTGTGATTATAATCGAAGAGAATTCTCTTGGTAGATAATGCGGTCTACATTTGATTGTGAGGAATTCTAAATCAGGTGAACAGAAGGATTTGAGTTCCTGTATGTTTCTTTCATCACACCATGTCACGTTGGTCATAAGGCATACGCCCCCATAAACAAGCCTAAATCTTTTACCAGAAAGATGTTTGTTTCTGTCTGGCGCTATGCGTGGAGAAACCCGCTGGCTGCACCGCTTCGGATTGCGTCTCTCCAGTTAGCCATGTTTCCGTGAAGCAGAGAACGTTACAGTCTCTGATGTCCCTCTGGAATGCTACCCTTGCTCGGATTTCATCAACCTTGTTGTCAAGAGACTGGACATTGGCAAGAAGAATGCTAGGGAGTGGTGCACGATTGCCCGTCTCCAAGTCTGACCAGAAGACCGCTTTTTCCCTCTTTTTCTGAGTCGTTTTTTTTTTTTGGTCGCTGCAATGTGATCCACTCGGTTACACTGGTTGTAAGGCAGAACACAGGATCCGCATCGCGAAAAAACATATTCTTGGTCATGTACTGATGGTGAGTTGACGCTGATCTTATATTCAGTAGTTCTTCTCGACTGTATGTAATGAAACCTAAGATGACCTGGGGTACTAGTGTAAGAAATAACACGTAAAAAAAACAAAAAACTGCATAGTTTCCTAGGAACGCGAAGCGAGGCGGCCATCTCTGTCGGCGCTGGAAGTCTAAACACACACACAGCTGCTTGTTGTGTTCTGCTGGTTGTGAATCCTTAAAATGAACATTGTGGACAGTTTTCAGCAAGTTTGCAACATGGAAATACAGAAATAAGCACTTTTCCATAAGCAAGCTCTAAATCATGTTTTTGATGCTCTCTGGATAAAAAATGTTGTTGTTATGTTTACTCGAGATGTTATGAAAAAACTCTGTAGACTGTTTCCAAGCAAGTTGCAACATTGAAATGCAAGAAATAAGCACTTTTCCATAAACAAGCTCTAAATCATGTTTGATGCACTCTGGATGTCCAATTTTTGCTGTGCTGTCTATTTGAGATGAAATTAACATTGTGGACAGTTTTCAGCAGGTTGCAACATTGAAATGCAAGAAATAAGCACTTTTCCATTAAACAAGCTCTAAATCATGTTTGATGCACTCTGGATGTCCAATTTTTGCTGTGCTGTCTATGTGAGATGAAATGAACATTGTGGACAATTTTCAGCAAGTTGCAACATGGAAATACAGAAATAAGCACTTTTCCATAAACAAGCTTTAAATCATGTTTGATGCACTCTGGGATGTACATTTTTTGCTTTGCTGTCTATTTGAGATTAAATAAACATTTTGGACAGTTTTCAGCAAGTTGCAAGATGGAAATACAGAAATAAGCACTTTTCCATAAACAAGCTCTAAATCATGTTTGATGGAAAAACATTTATGGAAAAGTGCTTATTTCTGTATTTCCATGTTGCAACTTGCTGAAAACTGGATGTACAATTTTTCCTGTGTTGTCTATTTGAGATGAAATGGACATTGTGGACAGTTTTCAGCAAGTTGCAAGATGGAAATACAGAAATAAGCACTTTTCCATAAACAAGCTCTAAATCATGTTTGATGCACTCTGGATGTCCAATTTTTGCTGTGCTGTCTATTTGAGATGAAATTAACATTGTGGACAGTTTTCAGCAAGTTGCAAGATGGAAATACAGAAATAAGCACTTTTCCATAAACAAGCTCTAAATCATGTTTGATGCACTCTGGATGTCCATTTTTTTGTCTATTTGAGATGTTAACATTGTGGACAGTTTTCAGCAACATGGATGTCCATTTTTCCTGTGTTGTCTATTTTGAGATGAAATGGCTGTGCTGTCTATTTGAGATGGAACAGTTTTTCAGCAAGTTGCAAGATGGAAATACAGAAATAAGCACTTTTCCATAAACAAGCTCTAAATCATGTTTGATGCACTCTGGATGTCCAATTTGTGCTGTGCTATCTAATTTGAGATGAAATTAACATTGTGGATAGTTTTCAGCAAGTTACAACATTGAAATACAGAACTTTTTCCATAAACAAGCTCTAAATCATGTTTGATGCACTCTGGATGTCCAATTTGTGCTGTGCTATCTATTTGAGATGAAATTAACATTGTGGACAGTTTTCAGCAAGTTGCAACATGGAAATACAGAAATAAGCACTTTTCCATAAACAAGCTCTAAATCATGTTTGATGCACTCTGGGATGTCCATTTTTTGCTGTGCTGTCTATTTGAGATGAAATTAACATTGTGGACAGTTTTCAGCAAGTTGCAACATGGAAATACAGAAATAAGCACTTTTCCATAAACAAGCTCTAAATCATGTTTGATGCATTTATGGAAAAGTTGCTCTGGATGTCCATTTTTTTTTTTGCTGTGCTGTCTATTTGAGATGAAATTAACATTGTGGACAGTTTTCAGCTAGTTGCAACATGGAAATACAGAAATAAGCACTTTTTTTCCATAAACAAGCTCTAAATCATGTTTGATGCACTCTGGATGTCCAATTTTTGCTGTGCTGTCTATTTGAGATGAAATGAACATTGTGGACAATTTTCAGCAAGTTGCAACATGGAAATACAGAAATAAGCACTTTTCCATAAACAAGCTCTAAAATCATGTTTGATGCACTCTGGGATGTCCATTTTTTGCTGTGCTGTCTATTTGAGATGAAATGAACATTGTGCACAGTTTTCAGAACGTTGCAACATACAGAAATATTTTTTTTCCATAAACAAGCTCTAAATCATGTTTTTGATGCACTCTGGATGTCCAATTTTTGCTGTGTTGTCTATTTGAGATGAAATGAACATTGTGGACAATTTTCAGCAAGTTGCAACATGGAAATACAGAAATAAGCACTTTTCCATAAACAAGTTCTAAATCATGTTTGATGCACTCTGGATTTCCAATTTTTTTTGCTGTGCTGTCTATTTGAGATGAATTTAACATTGGTGACAGTTTTCAGCAAGTTTGCAACATGGAAATACAGAAATAAGAACCTATCCATAAACAAGCTCTAAATCATGCTTTTGATGTTTTTTTCGTGATTTCAATGTTGCAACTTGCTGAAAACTGTCCACAATCTTCATTTCATCTCAAATAGACAGCATAGCAAAAATTGGACATCCAGAGTGCATCAAACATGATTTAGAGCTTGTTTATGGAAAAGTGCTTATTTCTTGCATTTCAATGTTGCAACTTGCTGAAAACAGTCTACAGTTTTTTCATAACATCTCGAATAAACATAACAAAAACATTTTTTTATCCAGAGAGATTCAAAAACATGATTTAGAGCTTGTTGATGGAAAAGTGCTTTATATCTGTATTTCCATGTTGCAACTTGCTTAAAACTGTCCACAATGTTTCATTTCATCTCAAATAGACAGCACAGGAGAAATGGGACATCCAGAGTGCATCAAACATGATTTAGAGCTTGTTTATGGAAAAAAACTATTTCTGTCTTTCCATGTTGCAACTTGCTGAAAACTGTCCACAATGTTCATTTCATCTCAAATAGACAGCAGAGCAAAAATTGGACACCCAGAGTGCATCAAAAACATGATTTAGAGCTTGTTTATGGAAAAAAAAATTTTTCTGTATGTTGCAACTTTCTGAAAACTGTCCACAGTGTTCTTTTCATCTCAATTAGACAGCACAGCAAAAAAATGGACATCCCAGAGTGCATCAAACATGATTTTAGAGCTTGTTTATGGAAAGGTTCTTATTTCTGTATTTCCATGTTGCAAACTTGCTGAAAACTGTCACCAATGTTAAATTCATCTCAAATAGACAGCACAGCAAAAAAATTGGAAATCCAGAGTGCATCAAACATGATTTAGAACTTGTTTATGGAAAAGTGCTTATTTCTTGCATTTCAATGTTGCAACTTGCTGAAATGAAAACTGTCTACAGAGTTTTTTCATTTCATCTCAAAAACATAACAAAAAAATTTTTTTATCCAGAGTGCATCAAAATGATTTAGAGCTTGTTTATGGAAAAGTGCTTATTTCTGTATTTCCATGTTGCAACTTGCTGAAAACTGTCCACAATGTTCATTTCATCTCAAATAGACAGCACAGCAAAAATTGGACATCCAGAGTGCATCAAACATGATTTAGAGCTTGTTTATGGAAAAGTGATTATTTCTGTATTTCCATGTTGCAACTTGCTGAAAACTGTCTACAGTTTTTTTAATAACATCTCAAATAAACATAACAAAAAAATTTTTTTATCCAGACAGCATCAAAAACATGATTTAGAGCTTGTTTATGGAAAAGTGCTTATTTCTGTATTTCCATGTTGCAACTTGCTGAAAACTGTCTACAGTTTTTTCATTTCATCTCAAATAAACATAACAAAAACATTTTTTTATCCAGAGAGCATCAAAAACATGATTTAGAGCTTGTTTATGGAAAAGTGATTATTTCTGTATTTCCATGTTGCAACTTGCTGAAAACTGTCCACAATGTAATTTCATCTCAAATAGACAGCACAGCAAAAATTGGACATCCAGAGTGCATCAAACATGATTTAGAGCTTGTTTATGGAAAAGTGATTATTTCTGTATTTCCATGTTGCAACTTGCTGAAAACTGTCTACAGTTTTTTCATAACATCTCGAATAAACATAACAAAAACATTTTTTTTATCCAGACAGCATCAAAAACATGATTTAGAGCTTGTTTATGGAAAAGTGCTTATTTCTGTATTTCCATGTTGCAACTTGCTGAAAACTGTCTATAGTTTTTTCATAACATCTCGAATAAACATAACAAAAACATTTTTTTATCCAGAGAGCATCAAAAACATGATTTAGAGATTGTTTATGGAAAAGTGCTTATTTCTGTATTTCCATGTTGCAACTTGCTGAAAACTGTCCACAATGTTAATTTCATCTCAAATAGATAAGCACAGCAAAGATTGGACATCCAGAGTGCATCAAAAACATGATTTAGAGCTTGTTTATGGAAAAGTGCTTATTTCTGTATTTCCATGTTGCAACTTGCTGAAAACTGTGTCACATTTTTATTGCTGTCTCATTTGAGATGAAATTAACATTGTGACAGTTTTCAGAAAGTTGCATCAAAATGATTTTTTTCCATAAACAAGCTCTAAATCATGTTTGATGCACTCTGGATGTCCAATTTTTGCTGTGCTGTCTATTTGAGATGAAATGAACATTGTGGACAGTTTTCAGCAAGTTTTCAACATGGAAATACAGAAAAAACTTTTTTTTATAAACAAGCTCAAAATCATGTTTGATGCACTCTGGGATGTCCAAGTTTTTCTGTGCTGTCTATTTGAGATGAAATGAACAATGTGGACAGTTTTCAGCAAAGTTGCAACATTGAAATGCAGAAATAACACTTTTTTTATGGCATAAACAAGCTCTAAATCATGTTTGATGCACTCTGGGATGTCCAACTTTTTGCTGTGCTGTCTATTTGAGATGAAATGAACATTGTGGACAGTTTTCAAAGTTGCAACATTAAATACAGAAATAAGCATTTCTTTTTCCATAAACAAGCTCTAAATCATGTTTGATGCACTCTGGGATGTCCATTTTTTGATTTAGCTGTGCTGTCTATTTGAGATGAAATGAACATTTGGACAATTTTCAGCAAGTTGCAACCTTGAAATACAAAAATAAGCACTTTTCCATAAACAAGCTCTAAATCATGTTTGATGCACTCTGAATGTCCAATTTTTTGCTGTGCTCTGTCTATTTGAGATGAAATGGACATTGTGGACTGTTTTCAGCAAGTTGCAACATACTGAAATAATTTTTTTTCCATAAACAAGCTCTAAATCATGTTTGATTTACTCTGGATGTCCAATTTTTTGCTGTACTGTCTATTTGAGATGAAATGAACATTGCGGACAGTTTTCAGCAAGTTGCAACCTTGAAATACAGAAATAAACACTTTTTCATAAACAAGCTCTAAATCATGTTTTTGCTGAAAACTGTCTCTCTGGATAAAAAAAATGTTTTTGTTATGTGCATTGATTTGAGATGTTTATGAAAAAAACATGTGACTGTTTTCAGCAAGTTGCAACATTGAAATGCAAAAATAAGCACTTTTCCATAAACAAGCTCTAAAACATGTTTGATGCACTCTGGATGTCAATTTTTTTTGCTGTCTATTTGAGATGAAATCAAATTGTGGACAGTTTTCAGCAAGCAAGTTGCAACATGGAAATACAGAAAAAACAGAAAAAAACATCAAACATGATTTAGAGCTTGTTTATGGAAAAAATGTTTTTTCTGTATTTCCATGTTGCAACTTGCTGAAAACTGTCCACAATGTTCATTTCATCTCAAATAGACAGCACAGCAAAAATTGGACATCCAGAGTGCATCAAACATGATTTAGAGCTTGTTTATGGAAAAGTGTTTTTTTCTGTATGTTGCAACTTGCTGAAAACTGTCCACAGTGTTCATTTAATCTCAAATAGACAGCACAGCAAAAAAATGGACATCCCAGAGTGCATCAAACATGATTTAGAGCTTGTTTATGGAAAAGTGCTTATTTCTGTATTTCCATGTTGCAACTTGCTGAAAACTGTCCACAATGTTCATTTCATCTCAAATAGACAGCACAGCAAAAATTGGACACCCAGAGTGCATAAAAAACATGATTTAGAGCTTGTTTATGGAAAAAAAACTATTTCTGTATGTTGCAACTTTCTGGAAACTGTCCACAGAGTTCATTTCATCTCAAATAGACAGCACAGCAAAAAATGGACATCCCAGAGTGCATCAAACATGATTTAGAGCTTGGTTATGGAAAAAAACTATTTCTGTATTTCCATGTTGCAACTTGCTGAAAACTGTCCACAACTTTCATTTTATCTCAAATATACAGCACAGCAAAAATTGGACATCCCAGAGTGCATCAAACATGATTTAGAGCTTGTTTATGGAAAAGTGCTTATTTCTTGCATTTCAATGTTGCAACTTGCTTGAAAACAGTCTACAGAGTTTTTTCATAACATCTCGAATAAACATAACAAAAACATTTTTTTATCCAGAGAGCATCAAAAACATGATTTAGAGCTTGTTTATGGAAAAGTGCTTACTTCTTGCATTTCAATGTTGCAACTTGCTGAAAACTGTCCACAATGTAATTTCATCTCAAATAGACAGCACAGCAAAAATTGGACATCCAGAGTGCATCAAACATGATTTAGAGCTTGTTTATGGAAAAGTGATTATTTCTGTATTTCCATGTTGCAACTTGCTGAAAACTGTCTACAGTTTTTTCATAACATCTGGAATAAACATAACAAAAACATTTTTTTTATCCAGACAGCATCAAAAACATGATTTAGAGCTTGTTTATGGAAAAGTGCTTATTTCTGTATTTCCATGTTGCAACTTGCTGAAAACTGTCTACAGTTTTTCTCATAACATCTCGAATAAACATAACAAAAACATTTTTTTATCCAGACAGCATCAAAAACATGATTTAGAGCTTGTTTATGGAAAAGTGCTTATTTCTGTATTTCCATGTTGCAACTTGCTTGAAAACAGTCTACAGAGTTTTTTCATAACATCTCGAATAAACATAACATTTTTTTATCCAGAGAGCATCAAAAACATGATTTAGAGATTGTTTATGGAAAAGTGCTTATTTCTATATTTCCATGTTGCAAACTTGCTGAAAACTGTCCACAATGTCCATTTCATCTCAAATAGACAGCACAGCAAAAAATGGACATCCCAGAATGCATCAAAAACATGATTTAGAGCTTGTTCATTGAAAAAAAGTTATTTCTGTATGTTGCAACCTTCTGAAAACTGTGCACAATGTTTATTTCATCTCAAATAGACAGCACAGCAAAAATTGGACATCCAGAGTGCATCAAACATGATTTAGAGCTTGTTATGGAAAAGTGCTTACTTCTGTATTTCCATGTTGCAACTTGCTGAAAACTGTCTACAGTTTTTCCATAACATCTCGAATAAACATAACAACAACATTTTTTTTATCCAGAGAGCATCAAAAACATGATTTAGAGCTTGTTTATGGAAAAGTGCTTTTTTCTGTATTTCAATGTTGCAAACTTGCTGAAAACTGTCCACAATGTTCATTTCATCTCAAATAGACAGCACAGCAAAAATTGGACATCCAGAGTGCATCAAACATGATTTAGAGCTTGTTTATGGAAAAAAAGTTATTTCTGTATGTGGCAACTTTCTGAAAACTGTTCACAATGTTCATTTTATCTCAAATAGACAGCGCAGCAAAAAATGGACATCCCAGAGTGCATCAAACATGATTTTAGAGCTTGTTTATGGAAAAGTGCTTATTTCTGTATTTCCATGTTGCAACTTGCTGAAAACTGGATGTCCATTTTTTGCTGTGCTGTCTATTTGAGATGAAATGAACATTGTGCACAGTTTTCAGAAAGTTGCCACATACAGAAATAACTTTTTTTCCATAAACAAGCTCTAAATCATGTTTGATGCACTCTGGATGTCCAATTTTTGCTCTGCTGTCTATTTGAGATGAAATGAACATTGTGGACAGTTTTCAGCACGTTTGCAACATGGACATATAGAAATAAGCACTTTTCCATAAACAAGCTCTAAAATCATGTTTGATGCACTCTGGGATGTCCATTTTTTGCTGTGCTGTCTATTTGAGATGAAATGAACTCTGTGGACAGTTTTCAGAACGTTGCAACATACAGAAATATTTTTTTTCCATAAACAAGCTCTAAATCATGTTTTTGATGCACTCTGGATGTCCAATTTTTGCTGTGTTGTCTATTTGAGATGAAATGAACATTGTGGACAATTTTCAGCAAGTTGCAACATGGAAATACAGAAATAAGCACTTTTCCATAAACAAGTTCTAAATCATGTTTGATGCACTCTGGATTTCCAATTTTTTGCTGTGCTGTCTATGTGAGATGAATCTAACATTGGTGACAGTTTTCAGCAAGTTTGCAACATGGAAATACAGAAATAAGAACCTTTCCATAAACAAGCTCTAAATCATGCTTTTGATGTTTTTTTCTGTATTTCAATGTTGCAACTTGCTGAAACCTGTCCACAATCTTCATTTCATCTCAAATAGACAGCATAGCAAAAATTGGACATCCAGAGTGCATCAAACATGATTTAGAGCTTGTTTATGGAAAAGTGCTTATTTCTTGAATTTCAATGTTGCAACTTGCTGAAAACAGTCTACAGTTTTTTCATAACATCTCGAATAAACATAACAAAAACATTTTTTTATCCAGAGAGATTCAAAAACATGATTTAGAGCTTGTTGATGGAAAAGTGCTTTATATCTGTATTTCCATGTTGCAACTTGCTTAAAACTGTCCACAATGTTTCATTTCATCTCAAATAGACAGCACAGCAGAAATGGGACATCCAGAGTGCATCAAACATGATTTAGAGCTTGTTTATGGAAAAAAACTATTTCTGTATTTCCATGTTGCAACTTGCTGAAAACTGTCCACAATGTTCATTTCATCTCAAATAGACAGCACAGCAAAAATTGGACATCCAGAGTGCATCAAACATGATTTAGAGCTTGTTTATGGAAAAGTGCTTATTTCTTGCATTTCAATGTTGCAACTTTCTGAAAACTGTCCACAGTGTTCATTTCATCTCAAATAGACAGCACAGCAAAAAAATGGACATCCCAGAGTGCATCAAACATGATTTAGAGCTTGTTTATGGAAAAGTGCTTATTTCTGTATTTCCATGTTGCAACTTGCTGAAAACTGTCCACAATGTTCATTTCATCTCAAATAGACAGCACAGCAAAAATTGGACACCCAGAGTGCATCAAACATGATTTAGAGCTTGTTTATGGAAAAAAACTTATTTCTGTATTTCCATGTTGCAACTTGCTGAAAACTGTCCACAGATGTTCATTTCATCTCAAATAGACAGCACAGCAAAAAATTGGACATCCCAGAGTGCATCAAAAACATGATTTAGAGCTTGTTTATGGAAAAAAAATTATTTCTGTATGTTGCAACTTTCTGAAAACTGTCCACAATGTTTATTTCATCTCAAATAGACAGCACAGCAAAAATTGGACATCCAGAGTGCATCAAACATGATTTAGAGCTTGTTTATGGAAAAGTGCTTACTTCTGTATTTCCATGTTGCAACTTGCTTGAAAACAGTCTACAGAGTTTTTTCATAACATCTCGAATAAACAAAACATTTTTTTATCCAGAGAGCATCAAAAACATGATTTAGAGCTTGTTTATGGAAAAGTGCTTATTTCTGTATTTCCATGTTGCAACTTGCTGAAAACTGTCCACAATGTAATTTCATCTCAAATAGACAGCACAGCAAAAATTGGACATCCAGAGTGCATCAAACATGATTTAGAGCTTGTTTATGGAAAAGTGATTATTTCTGTATTTCCATGTTGCAACTTGCTGAAAACTGTCTACAGTTTTTTCATAACATCTGGAATAAACATAACAAAAACATTTTTTTTATCCAGACAGCATCAAAAACATGATTTAGAGCTTGTTTATGGAAAAGTGCTTATTTCTGTATTTCCATGTTGCAACTTGCTTGAAAACAGTATACATAGTTTTTTCATAACATCTCGAATAAACATAACATTTTTTTATCCAGAGAGCATCAAAAACATGATTTAGAGATTGTTTATGGAAAAGTGCTTATTTCTGTATTTCCATGTTGCAAACTTGCTGAAAACTGTCCACAATGTTCATTTCATCTCAAATAGACAGCACAGCAAAAAATGGACATCCCAGAGTGCATCAAAAACATGATTTAGAGCTTGTTTATGGAAAAAACTGCTTATTTCTGTATTTCCATGTTGCAACTTGCTGAAAACTGTCCACAATGTTTATTTCATCTCAAATAGACAGCACAGCAAAAATTGGACATCCAGAGTGCATCAAACATGATTTAGAGCTTGTTTATGGAAAAGTGCTTATTTCTGTATTTCCATGTTGCAACTTGCTGAAAACAGTCCACAGTGTTTTTCATTTCATCTCAATAAAGCACAGCAAAAAACATTTTTATCCAGAGAGCATCAAAAACATGATTTAGAGCTTGTTTATGGAAAAGTGCTTATTTCTGTATTTCCATGTTGCAACTTGCTGAAAACTGTCCACAATGTTTCATTTCATCTCAAATAG
Organism: Oncorhynchus tshawytscha; assembly: GCF_018296145.1. Classification (NCBI taxonomy): domain Eukaryota; kingdom Metazoa; phylum Chordata; class Actinopteri; order Salmoniformes; family Salmonidae; genus Oncorhynchus; species Oncorhynchus tshawytscha. The sequence continues at coordinate 55,033,507 of NC_056434.1, read as the reverse complement.
ACAGCACAGCAAAAATGGACATCCAGAGTGCATCAAACATGATTTAGAGCTTGTTTATGGAAAAAAGTGCTTATTTCTGTATTTCCATGTTGCAACTTTTGCTGAAAACTGGATGTCCATTTTTTGCTGTTGTCTATTTGAGATGAAATGAACATTGTGCACAGTTTTCAGCAAAGTTGCAACATAAACATGATTTATAAAACTGTCAGAAAAACATGATTTTTTCCATAAACAAGCTCTAAATCATGTTTGAAAAGTGCACTCTGGATGTCCAATTTTTGCTGAAAACTGTCTATTTGAGATGAAATCTCAACATTGTGGACAGTTTTCAGCAAGTTGCAACATGGAAATACAGAAAAAAACAAGCTTTAAATCATGTTTGATGCACTCTGGATGTCCAATTTTTGCTGTGCTGTCTATTTGAGATGAAATGAACATTGTGCACAGTTTTCAGCAAGACAGTTGCAACATTGAAAAATAAAATAAGCTTTTTTCCATAAACAAGCTCTAAATCATGTTTGATGCACTCTGGATGTCCAATTTTTTCTGTGCTGTCTATTTGAGATGAAATGAACATTGTGGACAGTTTTCAGCAAGTTGCAACATTGAAATACAGAAAAAACTTTTTCCATAAACAAGCTCTAAATCATGTTTGATGCACTCTGGATGTCCAATTTTTTGCTGTGCTGTCTATTTGAGATGAAATGAACATTGTGGACAGTTTTCAGCAAGTTGCAACATTGAAATACAGAAAAACTTTTTTTTTCCATAAACAAGCTCTAAATCATGTTTGATGCACTGTTTATGGATGTCCAATTTTTTCTGCTGTGCTGTCTATTTGAGATGAAATGAACATTGTGGACAGTTTTCAGCAAGTTGCAACATTGAAATACAGAAAAAGCACTTTTCCATAAACAAGCTCTAAATCATGTTTGATGCACTCTGGATGTCCAAAAAAGCTTTTTGCTGTGCTGTCTATTTGAGATGAAATGAACATTGTGGACAGTTTTCAGCAAATTGCAACATTGAAAAAATACATCCAGAATCAAACATTTTTTTCCATAAACAAGCTCTAAATCATGTTTTGATGCAAAAGTGGATGTCCAATTTTTGCTGTGCTGTCTATTTGAGATGAAATGAACATTGTGGACAGTTTTCAGCAAGTTGCAACATGGAAATACAGAAAAAGCACTTTTTTTTCATCCATAAACAAGCTCTAAATCATGTTGATGCACTCTGGATTTCCAATTTTTTGCTGTGCTGTCTATGTGAGATGAAATTTAACATTGTTGACAGTTTTCAGAAAACATGTACACAAATTCATTTCATCTCAAAACAAGCAAAAATTGGACATCCAAATCAAACATGATTTAGAGCTTGTTTATGGAAAAGTTTTTTCTGTATTTCAATGTTGCAACTTGCTGAAAACTGTCCACAATGTTCATTTCATCTCAAATAGACAGCACAGCAAAAATTGGACATCCAGAGTGCATCAAACATGATTTAGAGCTTGTTTATGGAAAAAAAGTGCTTATTTCTTGTATTTCAATGTTGCAACTTGCTGAAAACTGTCCACAATGTTTTTTCATAACATCTCAAATAAAGCATAACAAAAACATTTTTTTAATCCAGAGTGCATCAAAAATGATTTAGAGCTTGTTTATGGAAAAGTGCTTTTTATTTCTGTATTTCCATGTTGCAACTTGCTGAAAACTGTCCACAATGTTTCATTTCATCTCAAATAGACAGCACAGCAAAAATGGACATCCAGAGTGCATCAAACATGATTTAGAGCTTGTTTATGGAAAAAAACTGTATTTCTGAAAACTATTTCCATCTCAAATTGCATCCAGAGTGCATCAAACATGATTTAGAGCTTGTTTATGAAAACTGTCCATGTTGCAATGTTCATTTCATCTCAAATAGACAGCACAGCAAAAATTGGACATCCCGAGTGCATCAAACATGATTTAGAGCTTGTTTATGAAAAAGTGTTTATTTCTGTATTTCAAGGTTGCAACTTGCTGAAAACTGTCCGCAATGTTCATTTCATCTCAAATAGACAGTACAGCAAAAATTGGACATACAGATTAAATCAAACATGATTTAGAGCTTGTTTATGGAAAAAAAGTTATTTCAGTATGTTGCAACTTGCTGAAAACTGTGCACAATGTTCATTTAATCTCAAATAGACAGACAGCACAGCAAAAACATTGGACATCCAGAGTGCATCAACATGATTTAGAGCTTGTTTATGGAAAAAAAGTGCTTTTTCTGTATTTCCATGTTGCAACTTGCTGAAAACTGTCCACAATGTTAATTTCATCTCAAATAGACAGCACAACAAAAAATGGACATCCAGAGTGCATCAAACATGATTTAGAGCTTGTTTATGAAAAGTGCTTATTTCTGTATTTCCATGTTGCAACTTGCTGAAAACTGTCCACAATGTTAATTTCATCTCAAATAGACAGCACAGCAAAAAATGGACATCCAGAGTGCATCAAACATGATTTAGAGCTTGTTTATGGGAAAAAAGCTCTGTATTTCAATGTTGCAACTTGCTGAAAACCCTCCACAATGTTAATTTCATCTCAAATAGAAAGCACAGCACAAATTGGCCATCCAGAGTGCATCAAACATGATTTAGAGCTTGTTTATGGAAAAAAAAGTTCTGCATTTCAATGTTGCAATTTGCTGAAAACTGTCCACAATGTTCATTTCATCTCGAATAGAAAGCACAGCCAAAATTGGACATCCAGAGTGCATCAAACATGATTTTTAGAGCTTGTTTATGGAAAAACTTGCTGAAAACTGTCCACAATGTTCATTTCATCTCAAATAGACAGCACAGCAAAAAATTCCAGAGTTCAAACATGATTTAGAGCTTGTTTATGGAAAAGTGCTTCCATGTTGCAACTTGCTGAAAACTGTCCACAATGTTAATTTCATCTCAAATAGACAGCACAGCAAAAAATGGACATCCAGAGTGCATCAAACATGATTTAGAGCTTGTTTATGGAAAAGTGCTTATTTCTGTATTTCAATGTTGCAACTTGCTGAAAACTGTCCACAATGTTAATTTCATCTCAAATAGACAGCACAGCAAAAATGGACATCCAGAGTGCATCAAACATGATTTAGAGCTTGTTTATGGAAAAAAGTGCTTATTTCTGTATTTCAATGTTGCAACTTGCTGAAAACTGTCCACAATGTTAATTTCATCTCAAATAGACAGCACAGCAAAAATTGACATCCAGAGTGCATCAAACATGATTTAGAGCTTGTTTATGGAAAAAAGTTATTTCTGTTTTTCATGTTGCAACTTGCTGAAAACTGTCCACAATGTTCATTTCATCTCAAATAGACAGCACAGCAAAAATTGGACATCCAGAGTGCATCAAACATGATTTAGAGCTTGTTTATGGAAAAGTGCTTATTTCTGTATTTCAATGTTGCAACTTGCTGAAAACTGTCCACAATGTTTTCATTTCATCTCAAATAGACAGCACAGCAAAAATTTTTTTTGGACATCCAGAGTGCATCAAACATGATTTAGAGCTTGTTTATGGAAAAAAAAAGTTATTTCTGTATTTCAATGTTGCAACTTGCTGAAAACTGTCCACAATGTTCATTTTATCTCAAATAGACAGCACAGCAAAAATTGGACATCCAGAGTGCATCAAACATGATTTAGAGCTTGTTTATGGAAAAAAAGTTATTTCTGTATTTCAATGTTGCAACTTGCTGAAAACTGTCCACAATGTTCATTTCATCTCAAATAGACAGCACAGCAAAAATTGGACATCCAGAGTGCATCAAACATGATTTAGAGCTTGTTTATGGAAAAGTGCTTATTTCTGCATTTCAATGTTGCAACTTGCTGAAAACTGTCCACAATGTTCATTTCATCTCAAATAGACAGCACAGCAAAAATTGGACATCCAGAGTGCATCAAACATGATTTAGAGCTTGTTTATTGAAAAGTGCTTATTTCTTGCATTTCAATGTTGCAACTTGCTGAAAACAATGTACAGTTTTTCCATAACATCTCAAATAGACAGCACAGCAAAAATTGGACATCCAGAGTGCATCAAACATGATTTAGAGCTTGTTTATGGAAAAGTGCTTATTTCTGTATTTCAATGTTGCAAGTTGCTGAAAACTGTCCACAATGTTAATTTAATCTCAAATAGATAGCACAGCACAAATTGGACATCCAGAGTGCATCAAACATGATTTAGAGCTTTTTATGGAAAAAAGTTCCGTATTTCAATGTTGCAACTTGCTGAAAACTGTCCACAATGTTCATTTCATCTCAAATAGACAGCACAGCAAAAAATGGACATCCCAGAGTGCATCAAACATGATTTAGAGCTTGTTTATGGAAAAGTGCTTATTTCTGTATTTCCATGTTGCAACTTGCTGAAAACTGTCCACAATGTTAATTTCATCTCAAATAGACAGCACAGCAAGAAATGGACATCCCAGAGTGCATCAAAAACGTGATTTAGAGCTTGTTTACGGAAAAAATTATTTCTGTATGTTGCAACTTGCTGAAAACTGTGCACAATGTTCATTTCATCTCAAATAGACAGCACAGCAAAAATTGGACATCCAGAATGCATTAAACATGATTTAGAGCTTGTTTATGGAAAAGTGCTTATTTCTGTATTTCAATGTTGCAACTTGCTGAAAACTGTCCACAGTGTTCGTTTCATCTCGAATAGACAGCACAGGAAAAATTGTACATCCAGAATGCATCAAACATGATTTAGAGCTTGTTTATGGAAAAAAACAAATATTTCTATTATGTTGTAACTTGCTGAAAATTGTCCACAGTGTTCATTTCATCTCAAATAGACAGCACAGTAAAAATTGTACATCCAGAGTGCATCAAACATGATTTAGAGCTTGTTTATGGAAAAAAAATTAGTTCTGTATTTTAATGTTGCAACTTGCTGAAAAATGTCCACAGTGTTCATTTCATCTCGAATAGACAGCACAGTGAACTATATATATAACCGCCTTACTGCCAGCTGCCAATTAACATCCAGCTCAGGAGTCTCTCTCATTCCTGGCCTGTGTGTGCACATCTCTCTCTCTTGCTCTTTCTCTCTCTGTCAGTGTGTGAGAGTATGGTTGAGAGAATGCCATGAGTGTGCAAAGCTGTCATCAAGGCAAAGGGTGGCTGCTTTGAAGAATCTCAGATTTGTTTAACACTTTTTTGGTTACTACATGATTCCATATCTGTTCTATCCTAGTTTGGATGTCTTCACTATTATTCTACAATGTAGAAAATAGTAAAAATAAAGAAAAACCGTTGAATGAGTAGTGTCACAAAGCAGCTCAAAGTTCATTACAAAAAGGGAGACAACATACAGATAAGGAACAACAAAATATATTTATTAACTGAAGTAAACCAAATACAATTAACAATGGTGTGTGTAGTCAGTAATCAGTAGTGTATGGGAGTGGTTGCGTGCATACATGTGATAATGAGGGGAAGGTGCCAAAGCAAATAAACAAAACAGCCACAAAAAAAAATGCCACAACCAAAATCTATCAGTGTGTCTGCATGGAGAGAGTCTCCTCAATGAATGGGGAAGTGGTGCACCCGGGCCCAGGTGTGTGCCATGTTGCTGACGACCCTCCCAGCTCCGCCCACCGGCATCCTAATAAGGAAAACAAGAGCAAAGAGAAAGAATACGGCAGACAGAGTGGGAGGGTCGTCACAGTAGGTGTGTCCAAACTCTTGACTGGTAATGTATATATTTTTAAAATATATTTTCCTTTATTATTTTCCCCTAACCCTACCATCCCTCCCCTAATTGGAGTAAACTAATGGACAACAACACTTAGGCTTCTACTTCCAGTTTATACATACAATATACATTTCACGGACACAGTATACATTACAATAGTTATATTTTGTTTGTTTTTAGTCCTATCCTTCAGCTCCACTCAACCCCTCCCATCTATCTCTGAACACCATCCAGTTAAGTGATTGATAAGACTGAACTAGATCCCTGATAATTCAGTAATCAATATTGTGTTGCACCATTAAACAATATCCTAACAAATGAACACCTCTTACAAATAAAGTACAAAAACAACTTCTGATTGACTATATCAAACTTCAGCCAGACTGCCCAGCCAACCCGAGCCGCTTGCACTCCACCAGTCTAGTCTATAACTCGACTCTCTCCCCAACACAATTTCGTTTTGATCTTTTTTTGATTGAATAATTGAAATGACCATTATTCCCAGATCCCAGACTAGCTTTAAGCTTAAAGTAAGCCGTCATTGTAAATAAGAATTATTTCTTAACTGACTTGCCTAGTTAAATAAAGGTTAAATAAATAAAATTACATTTAAGCTGCTATCCTGTAGATACTGTAGGTCTATACCCATCAACTCAAGATGGAACTTTGTATCATTCACTGATATTGTTAATATAATGCAACATTCACCTGAGCTCTGTAGACTGGTCTTCCCTGGCTGTCTGACCGTGCTGGGACACCTGTCACCATTTGATCCTGTTAAGACATGATGAGCATAGTGTTCTGACTGTGCACTAGATGACTGCATCCCCGCGGGTGCCTGCGGGTCCCTTTCTGTTTTGTATGCATATTTCACACACTCAGAATTCACTGCTTCAACTCACTAGCCTACCTCTTCTAGCTGGGCGTGAGAGTTCAAGTGGGCCTAGTATGTGTGGTCTCATTGAAATAAAGTACTTGGGCGGAGAATCACGTGGCAGTTAACTTGAATATGAAATGTACTTAAATATGATTAGACTGTAGTTTTCTACAGTGTCTATAAATAAATATTGATGATAAAAATAAGTGGAGGGCTCTCAACCAACGTGAGTCCAAGTGCAATCAAAAAATGTAACCATCATTGAAAAGGCACAATGCATACATAGGTTGGGCTACTATGGTAAGCAAGCGTGTAGCGGTATTTATTAGAGGGGTAAAGAATGATTTTGTTCGGGCGCCAGGCAGGCATTAACCATGCCGAAAGGAAAAGAGTAGAATAGAGAGAGTACCACTACCAGACCCACACACATCAGCAGAAGAGACTGCCTAGAGTGTAGCCTGTTTACCAGAGGAGAGAAAAAAGAATACACACCATATAAAACCCACATCACAGCACAGTAACCCCAACAAGAATACCTCATACAATAATAATACTAATGGCAGAGCAATTTAACAGCAACTTCATACAAGAAATAACCCAGTCATCAACAGAGGATTTGCAATAATATGTATTATCGTCCAGTGGAGGAGTGCAGAGGGTATGAATGTGGGGGGTGTTCATAGACACAACAAAGGCCTTAAATGTCCACAATCTTCTCGGCCACATTTCATTAGTACACCTCAATACAGTTCACATAACAATGCATAACTTTGAAAGCAACCTCCCTTTAACCTGTTTTGGCTGCATCCCTTTGTTCTCAATTTTCGCCTGAAGACATACCCAAATCTAACTGCCTGTAGCTCAGCCCCAGAGGCAAGGATATGCATATTCTTGGTATCATTTGAATGGAAACATTCTGAAGTTTGTGGAAATGTTAATTGAATGTAGGAGAATATAACACAGTAGATCTGGTGGAAGAAAAGAGAAAGAAAGAGCATACGTTTTCTGTTTTTTATTGTTGTAGTATCATCTTTCACATGTACTAGAATAGCCACACAGTCAGATAGGATGCTGGAGATAATTTAACACGAGGGCAACTGTAGGTGTGTAAAGTTTCAGACTGATAACTTCAGGAATGGGTGAGCTACATGACATTTAGCATGAAGTCACCCAGGTGTCCCACACAAGTTGCCCAAATGTACCCAAGTGGCCGAATTGGTGAAATGACCTATAACTATATACAGCAGTGCAAATAACTATATACAACATATCAAAAAGCAATTCTAACACACACACAAAAATGTTTTAAAAAATATTAGAAAAAAACCACACAAAAAAAACAGTACACACCCCTTGGAAGTCCTCGTCATAATATTTTGCTGCCTGTGCCATGTCCCATAGCAGTCTCTTTCTGATGTAAACTGAACAAGTGGTGCATTTCATGCGATACAGAACACAACGACGCCTGTCTCACTTTCACTTTAGAGTTTGACTTCGCTTTACATGATGTATTCGCCATGATATCTTCAAGGAAATCGTTGAAACTACATCTTTCCGAAATACAGCTGCGCGTAAAAAGCCTTACAGCAACTCCTCTGTTCGTCAAGGCGAAAATGGAGTTCCCTGCGCGTGCGATTACAACCAAGGAATTGTGGTCCAACCCCAAACCATTACATACTGGCGTTTACCTCAGCTCATTGGCTATCTACCCAGCTAGATTTCAAGAAGATCAGTGGTCATTGGGCAGAAATACAGTCAATCAATGAAGCTTCGCTAAAATTATTGGTGCGTATGGTAATCATTTATCGTTGTCTTCAAATCAGCTCACTTCGGTCAATACTACCCGCAAAAAAACCAACGTTATTTGGCTGTGTTGCAAACATCCAGAGGAATGCACTGAAACCCACCATGACTAGATAAACGACTGTTTACAGGCGCGAATCACACCGAATGCTCCTTCTCACCAAGCTGCTTGCCTATTGTCCTGTGGCCCATCCCAGCCGTGTGCAGGTCTACAATTTCATCCCTGATGTCCTTACACAGCTCTCTGGTCTTGGCCATTGTGGAGAGGTTGGAGTCTGTTTGATTGAGTGTGTGGACAGGTGTCTTTTATACAGGTAACGAGTTCAAACAGGTGCAGTTAATACAGGTAATGAGTGGAGAACAGGAGGGCTTCTTAAAGAAAAACTAACAGGTCTGTGAGAGCCGGAATTCTTACTGGTTGGTAGATGATCAAATACTTATGTCATGCAATAAAATGCTAATGAAGTACTTAAAAATTATACAATGTGATTTTCTGGATTTTTGTGTTAGATTCCGTCTCTCGCAGTTGAAGTGTAACTATGATAAAAATTACAGACCTCTACATGCTTTGGAAGTAGGAAAACCTGCAAAATCGGCAGTGTATCAAATACTTGTTCTCCCCACTGTATATAGGCTACATTGAGGCTGTTCATTAATTATTTTGGCTATGTTGAGGCTTTTCTTTCTTTTTTTTGGCTACATTGAGGCTTTTCATTAATTTTTTGGGGACTACATTGAGGCTTTCCATTCAATTTTTGGCGGGCTATGTTGAGGCTTTTCTTTCATTTTTTTGCTACGTTGAGGCTTTCCATTTTTTTGGGGGCTACAATGAGGCTTTTCATATATTTTTTAGGCTACGTTGAGGCTTTCTTTCTTTTTCTTGGGCTACATTGCATTAGTGTGTAAACCAAATACTTATTTTCCACCATAGTTTGCAAATAAATTCATTAAAAATCCTACAATGTGATTTTCTGGATTTTTTTTCTCATTTTGTCTGTCATAGTTGAAGTGTACCTGTGATGAAAATTACAGGCCTCTCTCATCTTTTTAAGTGGGAGAACTTGCACAATTGGTGGCTGACTAAATACTTTTTTACCCTATTGTATATTATTTTGATGAGCAAGGGTTTATTTAGTCTTCTCTGGCAACACATAATGACAGAAGAGAAGCTGCATGTATTTAATTAAAGACAAGCCTAAAAAAATTATAAGCAGAGACCTATCTAAAATTAGGCCAAAACATATGCTGCATCCCCTGTCAACAAATCATTCCGCCGTCTCTAGCCTAGAGCACATTCTCTATATTTGCGAGTTAGGGTCGGGTGCGGGCTTCAGATTTTCCGTTTATGTACTTCCTGTTCACTCATGACTGCACGGCCAGGCACAACTCCAACAACATTATTATGTTTGCCTGATCACCGACAACGATGAGACAGCCTATAGGGAGGAGGTCAGAGACCTGACCGTGTGGTGCAAGGACAACAACCTCTCCCTCAATGTGATTGCGACAAAGGAGATGATTTTGGACTACAGGAAAAGGAGGACTGAGCACGCCCCAATTCTCATCGACGGGGCTGTAGTGGAGTAGGTTGAGAGCTTCAAGTTCCTTGGTGTCCACATCACCAACAAAATAACATGGTACAAGCACACCAAGACAGTCGTGAAGAGGGCACGACAAAACCTTCAGGAGACTAAAAAGATTTGGCATGGGTCCTCAGATCCTCAAAAGATTTTACAGCTGCACTATCGAGTGGTTGCATCACTGCCTGATAATGGCAACTGCTCGGTCTCCGATCGCAATGTACTACAGAGGGTAGTGCATACGGCCCAGTACATCACTGGGGCAAAGCTTCCTGCCATCCAGCACATCTAATCAAATGGCTACCCAGACTATTTGCATTGACCCCCCTCCCCCCTTCTATGCTGCTTCTGCTCTCTGTTATTATCTATGCATAGGCACTTTAATAACTCTACCTACATGTGCATATTTCCTCAATTACCTTGACACCGGTGCCCCCGCACATTGATTCTGTACCGGTATACCCTGTACCGGTATACCCTCGCTATTGTTATTTTACTGCTGCTCTTTAATTATTTGTTACTTATCTATTTTTTACTTAACACATATTTTTCTTAGCACGTGTGACAAATACAATATGATTTGATTTAGTTGGACAGTTGCAGATGGGTTAATGAAATGTTCTCGTTATTTGAAAGGGGCTCATTAATGTTATTGTACATCAGAGAGGCAAGAATGATGGCGGAGCAGATGTTAAAAAACATTTATTATACCCCCTCTAACCCAGGGTCTTATGAGGGGAAGGAGAGGTTCCAGAGAGCTATAGCCGAAGAAACAGGTAGCAGGTTAGGCGCTGCTCAAGTGAATGAATGGCTAGCATCAACCTGTGTGAAAACAATTTCCACAAAAGTTTTTTCTACTCATCCCTTGTCCCAGTTTCAGGCAGATCTATGTGACATGCAGGCCCTTGCAGATAAAAATGATGGAAATCAATACATGCTAACGGTTATAGATAGTTTATCTAAAATAGCATTTGTAAGGGTCTTAAAAAATAAGAGTGGGGAAGAGGTGACCCCTGGCCTTTGACTCTATCTTAAAGGAAGGAGGAGCACCCAAGAAAGTGCAGACTGACGGCGGTAAAGATTTTTTTAATAATACTTTTCAGAAACTCATGAAGAAGCACAATATCATACATTTTGCTACAGGTTCGGATTTGAAAGCTTCAGTTGTTGAACTTTGAAGGATGTGGAAATACATTACTGCTCACAAACACCCATAGATATGTGGATATAGTTCAAGATTTAGTAAAGGGTTATAACTACAGCTACCATAAGAGTATACGGATGAAGCCCTCTGAGGTCTCTTCTGAAAACTCTTTTCAAGTCTTTAAAAATGTGTATGGTTTGTTCCCCCTTCGCCATAAGAAAAAAATAGATTTTAAATTCATAGTGGGGGACCTGGTACGTATATCCAAGTTGAGGGGTGTTTTCGAATAAAATATGAGCAAGGTTACAGCGATGAGCTGTTCACAGTTACCACGTGTACCCCCTGTCTACACGTTAAAAGATTATGATTTGAAGCTTATAGAAGGGTTCCTTTTATGAGAAGGAACTCCAGAAGGTACAGTTGGGTAAAGATAAAGTCTTTCACGTGGAGGAGATTCTGGATCAAATGAGACAAAAGGGGAAAAAATGGGTGTTGGTCCGTTGGAAAAACTGGCCACAAAAGTTCAACGGTTTGGGTATTAGAGGACGATGTGGTGGAGGAAGTGGGGGTTAACTTAAACCCTCATGCATGATAAAAACACCATCATTCGAGTGTACACAGGAGTGCATCATGGAGCACAATGTATTTTACCTGACTCTCTCCAGTAATGCATCTGCACATATATACTGTATATAATTTGTTTTTATAAACATAATACAAATAAATTAAAATGGTTATGGTACACAACCACAATCTCGACCCTAACCGCTATGTCTCATTATGTTGATCAAGTGGGTAATGGATTACCCGGTTATCATGGAACCCCTACCATGTAGTATGGTGCGGGGATAGGAGGTATATTTCGTAACCTCTTTAGGATGGTTTTACCGTTTATGAAGAGAGGCCTCAGCATAGCCAAACCACATTTAAAATCAGCGGCCAAAAATATTGTGAGGTGGTGGCCGATGATAAGACTAAACAGGCTTCATCAGATCCCGAGCATCAAGAAGGCTTGGGTCTTATGCTGTTGTCTCGAAGACTAAAAAAGAGACCTCCGGGTATAAGGCGTAGGCCGGCCCTTAAAAAGCGGAGGTTAACTGTTAACCTCACTAGGGTACGTGGGACGGTAGCATCCCACCTGGCCAACATCCAGTGAAATTGCAGAGCACAAATTCAAAAACAGAAATACTAATTTTAAAAATTCATAAAAACATACAAGTGTTATACATCGGTTTAAAGATTAACTTCTTGTTAATCCAACCACAGTGTCAGGTTTCAAAAAGGCTTGATGGGGAAAGCATACCATGCGATTATCTGAGAACAGCACCCATCACCCCAGCATCATTACAAACAGTAACCAGCCAAGTAGAGGAGTTACACAAGTCAGAAATAGCGATAAAATTAATCACCTACCTTTGGTGATCTTCATATGGTTGCACTCACAAGCCTCCCATTTACTCAAATATTTGTTTTGTTCGATAAAGTCCCTGTTTATATCAAAAAAAGTCTCAGTTTTGTTTCGTGCGTTTTGTTCATTTAATCCACAGGCTCAAACGCAGTCACAACAGGCAGATGAAAAATCAAAATAGTATCCGTAAAGTTAGTAGAAACATGTCAAACGGTGTTTATAATCAACCCTCAGGTTGTTTTTAGCCTAAATAATCTATAATATTTCAACCGGACAATAACGTTGTCAATATAAAAGGTAAACAAGAAAGGCGCACTCTCGGTCGTGCACATGAAAAAGCTCTGGGACTTTCCATTATCCACTCAAGCCTGAAACAATTTCTAAAGACTGTTGACATCTAGTGGAAGCCATAGGAAGTGCAATTTGAGTCCTAAATCAATGGATACTGTAATGGCATTCAATAGAAAAATACAAACAAACGAAAAAATCCCACTTCCTGGATGGATTTTTCTCAGGTTTTTGCCTACCAAATCAGTTATGTTATACTCACAGACATTTTAACAGTTTCAAATCTACCAATTATATGCATATCCTAGCATCTGCGCCTGAGTAGCAGGCAGTTTACTTTGGGCACGCTTTTCATCCGGAAGTGAAAATAGTTCCCCCCACCCTAGTGAAGTTAAGAGAAACTCAGTAAGTCGAAGACGGCGTAAAGCGAGGAGGTCTGGACAAAAAACTGCAAAACGAATACTCAGAAGTATTTTCTAAAAGAACAAGCAACTTGTGTCTTTTATACCGCATGTCCTCTGAAGCTATAAAGACAGAGCTCGATCTTTTCACGGCCCCCTTAACCCAATTTTCAATAGATAGGTCTGTTATGTGGAGAAAGCCCCACTCTCTGCTATTACAGACAACAGTCCTATAGAATTTTTCATCCCAGGCCATGGTGACAACTACCTGGACCTCAACAACAGTTTATTAAATGTACGTCTCAAAGTGACCAAAAGAGTTGGTACTAAAGTGAGTCTCATTAATTACCCCTTGGCAACCATGGATGTAACTTTGGGTGAACGCCTTATCAGTCAAACCAGTGACACCTAATCCTTATAGGGCTATCCTGGAATGTTTACTAAACTACTCCGAAGACACTCTGAAGACACAATTCAGTGCTGGGCTGTTTAGCACGGATACTGCAGGAGGATCTATGGAAGGCAGACCCCACCACCGGTGAAAACAAAGGACTGGAGGCACGTGCTCGCTACTGTGCTGAATCTCGGGAGTTTCTTCTGCTAGGGCCTATACACTCTGACATTTTCTTTCAAGAACGTTTACTCTTAAATTCGGTTGATTTAAGGCTAAAATTAACCAGGGCCAAGGATGAGTTTTGTCTGATGTCTGCCCAAGACGGTAACTTTAGTTTAAAAGTGTTGGGGGCTACGCTTTTTATTTAAAAAAGTGTCTGCATCTCCGGCCATTCGTCTGGGTCATTCACATGCTTTGATGAAAGGAAATGCCCTTTAACCTCTCCAAAGAATTACCATGAAAACCTTTAGCATACCGGTGGGCAGTAGAATCTGTAGTCAAGAAAACCTTTTTCTAGGCCCTTTACCCCGCTACATGGTTATAGGCTTGGTTGATCATGCCTCTAATACGGGCAGCTTGCATAAAAAACCCTTTACTTTTCAACACTTCAATGCAGAGTATGTAGCTCTCTGTCAGGGCGGACGTCAGGTCCCTGCTAAGGCTTTCCAATCACAATTTAATAACAACATATCTGTGTGAGAATTATACAATCTATTCCTGGCTATCGGGAGGCATCTAAAAGATTTCTCTTTACCTATTGACAGAAATTATTTTTCAGAGGGTTACACATTGTATGCGTTCAATTTATCACTGTATGATGACACCTCAGGAAATCTGTCTGTGGTGTCCCAAGGTAACCTCAGGCTGGAAATGCGTTTCCGTACACCTTTAACTTGTACAGTTAATATGATTGTTTATGCATGCTCTGATTCACTCTTGGAAGTGAATTCCCGAAGACAAGTCTTAGTGGATTATTATTAAGATATTAAAGATCGTTGAGCAAAAACATGAATACTCAAGAGCTAGAAGGTCTCATGAGCCGCTGGATTGGAAAACAATTTTGTGGAGTATGGGCTTGTGATGAACTACCTATTGAGAAATGGAAGGAGCAACCGGTCATGTTTTTGGTCAATACTCATCCTAAACACATGTCGAGTGAACATTGGCTAGCTGTGACATTAGAAGATGAAGAAGGAAGAAAAATCCCTGTAATCCCTGTAAGACCCTGTAATCAAGGCGTATGCTCACACTCACATCAAATGTTTAAAGAATGTCACAAATGTTAAATTGTATCAAATAAAATGTATTGAATTTAATCTAAAGTAATTCAAAAGCCATTCAAAGTCTAACCACCCTGAGAGATCAGGATTACGAAAAGGTCCAGAGGCGTTGAGGACTCATCCATAAATGAGTTATCATCAGCCCTTTCAAAAGGGGGAGGGGTTGCAAGAACATCTTTAGGGGTGCTGTAGCTCTTTGAAGGGTTTTGTTTTAAAGTTTGAATCTGTTGGTGAAGCTTATAGTTTGGTAGACCTGAGAGTGGAATTTTTTTATTTTTTTTATTTTTTATTTCACCTTTATTTAACCAGGTAGGCTAGTTGAGAACAAGTTCTCATTTTCAACTGCGACCTGGCCAAGATAAAGCATAGCAGTGTGAACAGACAACACAGAGTTACACATGGAGTAAACAATTAACAAGTCAATAACACAGTAGAAAAAAAGAGAGTCCATATACATTGTGTGCAAAAGGCATGAGGAGGTAGGTGAATAATTACACTTTTGCAGATTAACACTGGAGTGATAAATGATCAGATGGTCATGTACAGGTAGAGATATTGGTGTGCATAAGAGCAGAAAAGTAAATAAATAAAAACAGTATGGGGATGAGGTAGGTAAAAATGGGTGGGCTATTTACTGATAGACTATGTACAGCTGCAGCGATCGGTTAGCTGCTCAGATAGCAAATGTTTGAAGTTGGTGAGGGAGATAAGTCTCCAACTTCAGCGATTTTTGCAATTCGTTCCAGTCACAGGCAGCAGAGAACTGGAAGGAAAGGCGGCCAAAGAGGTGTTGGCTTTAGGGATGATCAGTGAGATACACCTGCTGGAGCGCGTGCTACGGGTGGGTGTTGCCATCGGGACCAGTGAACTGAGATAAGGCGGAGCTTTACCTAGCATGGACTTGTAGATGACCTGGAGCCAGTGGGTCTGGCGACGAATATGTAGCGAGGGCCAGCCGACTAGAGCATACAGGTCGCAGTGGTGGGTGGTATAAGGTATAAACTGCATCCATTTTGCTGAGTAGAGTGTTGGAAGCAATTTTGTAGATGACATCGCCGAAGTCGAGGATCGGTAGGATAGTCAGTTTTACTAGGGTAAAGTTTGGTGGCGTGAGTGAAGGAGGCTTTGTGGCGGAATAGAAAGCCGACTCTAGATTTGATTTTCGAGTGGAGATGTTTGATATGAGTCTGGAAGGAGAGTTTACAGTCTAGCCAGACACCTAGGTACTTATAGATGTCCACATATTCAAGGTCGGAACCATCCAGGGTGGTGATGCTAGTCAGGCGTGCGGGTGCAGGCAGCGAACGGTTGAAAAGCATGCATTTGGTTTTACTAGCGTTTAAGAGCAGTTGGAGGCCATGGAAGGAGTGTTGTATGGCATTGAATGCTCGTTTGGAGGTTAGATAGCACAGTGTCCAAGGACGGGCCGGAAGTATATAGAAGTATATGTCGTCTGCGTAGAGGTGGCTCAGGGAATCGCCCGCAGCAAGAGCAACATCATTGATATATATATACAGAGAAAAGAGTCGGCCTGAGAATTGAACCCTGTGGCACCCCCATAGAGACTGCCAGAGGACCTGACAGCATGCCCTCCGATTTGACACACTGAACTCTGTCTGCAAAGTAGTTGGTGAACCAGGCAAGGCAGTCATCAGAAAAACCGAGGCTACTGAGTCTGCCGATAAGAATATGGTGATTGACAGAGTCGAAAGCCTTGGCAAGGTCGATGAAGACGGTACAGTACTGTCTTTTATCGATGGCGGTTATGATATCGTTTAGTACCTTGAGCGTGGCTGAGGTGCACCCGTGACCAGCTCGGAAACCAGATTGCACAGCGGAGAATTGTGGGATTCGAGATGGTCAGTGACCTGTTTGTTGACTTGGCTTTCGAAGACCTTAGATAGGCAGGGCAGGATGGATATAGGTCTGTAACATTTTGGTCCAGGGTGTCTCCCCCTTTGAAGAGGGGGATGACCTCGGCAGCTTTCCAATCCTTGGGGATCTCAGACGATGTGAAAGAGAGGTTGAACAGGCTGGTAATAGGGGTTGCGACAATGGCTGCGGATAGTTTCAGAAATAGAGGGTCCAGATTGTCAAGCCCAGCTGATTTGTACGGGTCCAGGTTTTGCAGCTCTTTCAGAACATCTGCTATCTGGATTTGGGTAAAGGAAAACCTGGAGAGGCTTGGGCGAGTAGCTGCGGGGGGGGGCTGAGCTGTTGGCCGAGGTTGGAGTAGCCAGGAGGAAGGCATGGCCAGCCGTTGAGAAATGCTTGTTGAAGTTTTCGATAATCATGGATTTATCGGTGGTGACCGTGTTACCTAGCCTCAGTGCAGTGGGCAGCTGGGAGGAGGTCCTCTTGTTCTCCATGGACTTCACAGTGTCCCAGAACTTTTTGGAGTTGGAGCTACAGGATGCAAATTTCTGCCTGAAGAAGCTGAGGACTGCCAGGGCTTTAAGAAACTGACGCCACCCAGGAGGTCTTCTATCCTCAACAATCTGGTGGTGAAGCTTATAGTTTGTTAAACCTGAGATTGGAATGTTGAGGACTGCCAGGGCTTTAAGAAACTGACGCCACCCAGGAGGTCTTCTGTCATCAGCAACCTTGTGGGCTGCTGTGGTACTTTTAAGCAAGTCCATCATATGAGAACCCCTTACAACATCCCCCTGAAAGATAAACTCTCCTTTTTAATTCCAAGTAGCGTCCTCCTTTGAGTCTTTTATCTTGTTCATAATGTATCTAACATTTTTCCTGTTACGTGCTGGAACATGTGTCAACATGTCATGCATAACATTATCTTAAACATCCATTTGATCTTCAACCGGTAAGATCACCGGTCCAGGCATTACAGGGGAATGGCTCTCTCTATGCGCGTCATCCTTTAAGGGTTCCGGTAGGGAAAGCAATAAATGGGTGGTCTCTCTCTCACCTTGTTTAACCAAGGCCAAAATACCTTTGCAGGAGGTTTGTGTATTTTTGGACCTTATCATAGGGATTCAAACCGTTTCTGGTCAAAATATCCTTCATGGCCATATCCAAATCATTTTCTGTTTGTCTGATACATTGCAAGGACCATGTAATTGCTGTTTAAGTCTATCCAACTCTTGTTGAGGCACTAAGTACATTTTATTTGCCATCACACTCTGTGTTCAAACCCCACGTCTGGCAGCAATAAGGCTGGTGGTGAAGGGCACGGCTATACTTAGTAAAGGTAGAAGAAAACCCCCAGACTGTTGTATGGTATGTCTTTTCTTTTGAAGACTGGCCCTTTTATTGGCAAAGAGTTTGATTGCGGTCTTTTGTCTCTTTAATTTTTTTAATTGGGTCAGGGTGAGTGGAACGTGTCCTTTGAGAAGATTCAAAGCAATCTCACATAGTGATAATATGAGATCTGAAGAACAATGACCCAAGATGGCCTTCCGTTCTTTAGGGGCAGCCCCAACTAGGGATCTCAAGAGCGGTAAGGTTTCTTTTTAAACGCAGAGACATATTGGTTACATTTCAGGAATGTAAAACTGTCGGCCACTCCCACAGAAACAATCCTGTTCTGATCCTCAGGTGTTCTGGGAGTATTTGATTTTAAATCCACAATTAAATAAGAAAATGGTGCTTTGGTAGCGTCCTCATAGCTTTCCATAAAGTAGGATTTCCTTCCAGGGTACATCTGCTGAGCTAGAGTGTTTATTTGTAGTTTGTCTCTAGGGTTTTGAAAAAAAAACAAGTAATTGGCGTTCAAACTAATGGCTATATTAGGCTATATTTACCTTGGTGAAACACATTTTGTACCAAGTAAAGCACTGACAGGTTTCGATGATGAGTATATTGAGTAAAAGCTTGTGCAATTTCAGGATTTTCGCTACCGGCAAATAGCATATCGTCCAAAACCAGCAGATTGTTTTTATGAGGAGGTAAAAGTTCATTATCAGACAGGGATGTGGGTATTCCTTCAACAAACTTGATTTTTATTTTCCTCAATAACTCATCATACAAAGGTTGATAACATGAATATCACCACACAATATTGTCAGGTTTCTGAGATAACACATGTGTCACGCCCTGACCTTAGAGATCCTTTTTATGTCTCTATTTTGGTTTGGTTAGGCTGTGAGTTGGGGTGGGCATTCTATGTTTTTGTGTTCTATGTTTTCTATTTCTGTGTGTTTGGCCGGGTGTGGTTCTCAATCAGAGACAGCTGTCTATCGTTGTCTCTGATTGAGAACCATACTTAGGTAGCCTTTCTCCACCTGTGTCTTGTGGGTAGTTGTTTTGTGTCTTTCTGCACCTGACAGGACTGTTTCGATTTTCATTCATTCGCCTTGTTATTTCAGTGTTCAGTTCTAATAAAAGCATGAACATGGTACCACGCTGCTCCTTGGTCCTCTCCTTCCAACAGCCATTACAACATGTTCAGAATTCTCTCAAAATACTTTTTACAAAACAAGTTTCACCGGTATTGGATGGGCCTGCGATTAAGGCCGAAAATGGTAGTTTTAACGGGGATCAAAACCTTCTACAGCAGCCATTATATCTTAAGGTTTAATAAAGACACACGGGGCTTGTAACATAAGTCAGTAAGCAAAGGGCAAGGTGGTCCCATCAGGTAAAAGCAAAATCTTGTCATAGACTACCCAGAATCTTTTAGTATTTTTTAATATTTTAGTATTTTTTTATAGTTAGTATATTTTAGTATTTTAGTAATCTTTTAGTTTTAATTTTTAGTTTTAGACCCACTGGTCATTACGTAGATGGAACCCCATCATTTTTATCCCTATCAATCTTTTTGTAGGAGTTCAAAATGTCCAATTCACTATTCCGGTCATTTATGAACCCCTCACATAAGCGTGTGATTGATTCCAAGTTTACACGCAAGGCGTTTTCATAGATTTGAGTCAGGTCTTTGATACCGTTGTGTACTCTATCGCCCGCCCTGCTGATCATGCTCTATCTGAACTACAGTATGCTTTCATTATTTTGCAGAAAAAATGTATTGACCTTAAATTATGATTGAATACATGGATAACTAAGTATATGTTTTCTAGAGTACACAAAAATGATTCAAGTCTACGTACCTAGTGTGTATTTTTGTTTAAAACATATTGATGAGTTAATTAAGATGCTGAATATAAAAAAGGGCTTCTTCTATAGAAATAGGTCAGGCCTCTTGCTTAATAGTACCAAGCAGCTAATTCAATCCATGTTCTTACTGGTCCTAGACTATTGCAAAATCATATGAATACAGCTGCCACTTCATTAAAGCCTTTAGATGCATTTGACCATTGACCACTTTAATTTATTATGGGTACAGGTTCAGTACCCATCCCTGCAATCTCTATTATAAAGTAGGTTGACCCTCTGAGGTCACGTAGGTCAATTTGTTGCTCTCTTTGCCTTTATAAAGCTCTTTTACATTGAATAGCCGTTCATCCCTGTTACACCTTGATGTGATGGTTCCCTATGTCTGTACATGTTTATAATCCACATAGTGTGAATAGTGGTTTCCATAAAGTTATTACCCCCTTAAACCTGAATCTGAAATTACCTTTATGATCTTTCTTACCACTATTACTTTGGGGTTCTAATCCCCCTCTTTCAAAATCCCCACTGTGAACAAATCTTTAACATTCATTATCATTCACTATATTTATCCCTAAACCTCCCACAATAACTATTGTCTTTTGTTAGTCTCAATGACCTTACTGACAATATCAAAGTTTTACACATAGCTAAATACATTGTTGGAGACAGTTTCCATGTCTTTCATTATGCAAACATTTGTTTATTAGATTGTATTTCTCATGAAAAATAATGTTGTTTTAATTCTATATGGTTCATGTTTTGCTTTGTTCATGTGTTCTCTTATGGGTCAATGATTTTAATTACAATTTAGCAATTATGTTCTCAGCTCAATTACTTAGAAGGGCATGTGGTCCCACCCCTCCCATGTGTTCCCATGCACATATTTGGGAGCCCATACACATTCAGGATGTACGGCTTACTAGTTATGGCAAATGTTAGGAAGACCTGGTGGCTGTAACAAAAACAAAACAAAAAAATACATCAAAAAACAGCAAAGGTTTATACTTTGGCCACATCTTTTCACATACGTTTTATTAGGGTATTTTTCATTTACCCTGTTGCTTGGCTCCAGCCATTGGAAGCTCGGTGCATGTACGAAGAAAAATAACATAGTTCAACCATTGATGAATGATGACGAAAATAATGAAATTGCAAGTAGTCATGTTAAGGTTCTCAATGTTTTATTGGTGGAGTTTTGCATGTGGCTGTGCATTATATGATGCCTGAATAGGGAAGAGGATCTGATCAAGCCAATTAGTATTTTCTTGATAAATTCTTGATCCAAAAAGACACACATCTGTTTACATGGCTGGTAGTGGATTAGCATGGTATGAGACAAGATAAATAATACAATTTAAGTACAGTATAAAATAAACAGTATTATCCTAAATTGATGAATAAAAATGTGTTATCACATCAACATCAACATCTTTCAGAATGTACCTGTTTTCAGTATAGAATGATATGTATACAGATTATATTACAACTTTTTGTGTTTTGTCTCACTGATTGTTCTTTAGTAAATAGGAAACTCAACAGTGTGTTAGTCCGAGAAACATTAATTAGATAGTTGTTTTATGTTTGTGAAACCTTGAATTGAACTCAATGAGAAGGGATTTTGTAACAACAGTTTTGAATGGGTAATTGTATAAAATATATATCATTGTATGTTTGAATTAGAGCTCATTTAAAATGTTTTCATCACTGCCTGGTAAACACATTCTTTTAAATTGGAGCTACTGTACGTGATTATATGGGGCTGCTGTACAGATCTGAGCACTTGACAAGACGTTGACATTTCTGGGTATGTCTCACCTGTAACATAATAATAATAATAATAAAGATTATGATAATAATAATAATGTTATATTATTTTTTTTATAATAATACAAATCTGTCAATCAGCTAAATGTATTTCTTAAAAGCCCTTTTTGCATCAGCAGTTGTCACAAAGTGTTTTACAGATACCCAGTCTAAAAATCAAAGACTCATCAATGCATATGTCGAAGCACAGCATCTAGGAAACACTCCCTATAAGTCATAAACCTAGGAACAACATTTTAGAGGAACCATGCTCCGAGGGCTGTGCTGAGTGGAATTTTAAGAGTACATGTGTCCCTTATTGTTATTCAAGATGTTCCAGCGTTCGTAGATGACTCTCAGGGTCATATAATAACCAGGGTGGCTGTAGAGTTGGCAAAAGTTCAACACTCAGGAGTCATGGTCATGTCTTTTTCATAGCCTGAGAGAGCGAGAGAGAGAGAGAGATCAACAGTGCAGTTATATCTAACATGTGATATCAATCGATTCCCCACAAACTAGCTAACGCCCACAAAATCTAATATAATATATATACACTGCTCAAAAAATTAAAGGGAACACTTAAACAACACAATGTAACTCCAAGTCAGTCACACTTCTGTGAAATCAAACTGTCCAACTTAGGAAGCAACACTGATTGACAATAAATTTCACATGCTGTTGTGCAAATGGAATAGACAACAGGGGGAAATTATAGGCAATTAGCAAGACACCCCCAATAAAGGAGTGGTTCTGCAAGTGATAACCACAGACCACTTCTCAGTTCCTATGCTTCCTGGCTGATGTTTTGGTCACTTTTGAATGCTGGCGGTGCTTTCATCATGGTAGCATGAGACGGAGTCTACAACCCACACAAGTGGCTCAGGTATGCAGCTCATCCAGGATGGCACATCAATGCGAGCTGTGGCAAGAAGGTTTGCTGTGTCTGTCAGCCTAGTGTCCAGAGCATGGAGGCGCTACCAGGAGACAGGCCAGTACATCAGGAGACGTGGAGGAGGCCGTAGGAGGGCAACAACCCAGCAGCAGGACCGCTACCTCCGCCTTTGTGCAAGGAGGAGCAGGAGGAGCACTGCCAGAGCCCTGCAAATGACCTCCAGCAGGCCACAAATGTGCATGTGTCTGCTCAAACAGTCAGAAACAGACTCCATAAGGGTGGTATGAGGGCCCGACGTCCACAGGTGGGGGTTGTGCTTTACAGCCCAACACCGTGCAGGACGTTTGGCATTTGCCAGAGAACACCAAGATTGACAAATTTGCCACTGGCGCCCTGTGCTCTTCACAGATGAAAGCAGGTTCACACTGAGCACATGTGACAGACGTGACAGTCTGGAGATGCCGTGGAGAATGTTCTGCTGCCTGCAACATCTTCCAGCATGACCGGTTTGGCGGTGTGTCAGTCATGGTGTGGGGTGGCATTTCTTTGGGGGGGCCGCACAGTCCTCCATGTGCTCGCCAGAGGTAGCCTGACTGCCATTAGGTACCGAGATGAGATCCTCAGACCCCTTGTGAGACCATATGCTGGTGCGGTTGGCCCTGGGTTCCTCCTAATGCAAGTCCATGCTAGACCTCATGTGGCTGGAGTGTGTCAGCAGTTCCTGCAAGGGGAAGGCATTGATGCTATGGACTGGCCCACCCGTTCCCCAGACCTGAATTCAATTGAGCACATCTGGGACATCATGTCTCGCTCCATCCACCAACGCCACCAGTTGCACCACAGACTGTCCAGGAGTTGGCGGATGCTTTAGTCCAGGTCTGGAAGGAGATCCCTCAGGAGACCATCCGCCACCTCATCAGGAGCATGCCCAGGCGTTGTAGGGAGGTCATACAGGCATGTGGACGCCACACACACTACTGAGCCTTATTGTGACTTGTTTTAAGGACATTACATCAAAGTTGGATCAGCCTGTAGTGTGTCTTTCCACTTTAATTTTGAGTGTGACTCCAAATCCAGACCTCCATGGGTTGATAAATTTGATTTCCATTGATAATTTGTGTGATTTTGTTGTCAGCACATTCAACTATGTAAAGAAAAACGTATTTAATAAGAATATTTAATTCATTCAGATCTATGATGTGTTATTTTAGTGTTCCCTTACTTTTTTTGAGCAGTGTATATGAAAAGCATTCTTTAGAGGGTAATTGCAACACACCTTCAAAATTCTCCATGTGTAAAGGCTTGCCGAAGGGGGAACAAACCATACAGATTTTTAAAGACTTCAAAAGAGTTTTCAGATGAGCCTATGTTACCTAACTGAGATATTGTAGGGAATGAACGTATAGATCTTAGAGGATGTCTAGGCCTATTCTCTGTTGGAGGGAATGATTGACTGTTGATCCCCTCCCCCCATCTCCAGGAAAAAAACACCTGTTGTTTGGAGATCCTTATGTGCAAATGACCCCCTAATGTTGATATTTGTCACGGCTTTCTTCTGTTGAAGGAGAGGCGGACCAAAACGCAGTGTGGTTATTGTGATACATCTTTAATGAAGATGATAAATGAACAATATACAAAACAAGACCTGTGCCAAAACCGAAAACAGCCCTATCAAACACAGAGACAGGAACAATCACCCACAAAACCCAACACCAAACAGGCTACCTAAATATGGTTTCCAATCAGAGACAATGACTAACACCTGCCTCTGATTGAGAACCATAGCAGGCCCAAACACAGAAACAGACAAACAAGACATCCAACATAGAATGCCCACTCAGATCACATTTTGACCAAACAAAACATAGAACATTCAAAGCAAACTAACGTCAGGGTGTGACAATATTGTTTAGAAGAAAAACATGGTTTCAATCACAAATGCAGAGTCACACACACACACACACACACCCACACACACACCCACACCCACACCCACACACACACCTTTCCCAGAGTCCTTTCTCTGAGACACAGATATCTAGAGAGGGAGAGAGAGAAAAAAACGGAGATTCCATTCATTAAAGGTAAGATACAATTTTAAAACCCTTTATTTAATTCTAAATCTTTAGTACAGACCTTTTATACATGTTATAATTAGTTAAACAATTTTACTATGCAATATTTAACCAAGCCAGAATGTTTTTATACACCTAACTTTTTTTAAACAACATATATATATTATTACCGCACAGTACTACACTTTAATACCCTTTAAAAGTTTATATTTATAATTGTCTGTTGTAGGAAAGACTGTATTGTCACATTCTGACCCTAGTTATTGTGTTAATTGTTTGTTTTAGTTGGTCAGGATGTGAGTTGGGTGGGCATTCTATGTTTTGTGTGTCTAGGTTGTTTTCCTGTGTTCAGCCTAGTATGGTTCTCAATCAGAGGCAGGTGTCGTTAGTTGTCTCTGATTGAGAATCATACTAAGGTAGCCTGGGTTTCACTGTTTGTTTGTGGGTGATTGTTTCCGTGTCTGTGTTTTACACCACACGGTACTGTTTTCGGTTTTGGTTATTCACGTTTATTGTTTTTGTATGGAGTGTTCAGTTTATGTGTTTAAATAAACAACCATGGACACTTACCACGCCGCATATTGGTCCTCTGATCCTTCTCGCCTCTCCTCTTCAGACAAGGAGGAGGAAAACCATTACATGTATTCATATAAAATAAGGCCTTTTGATTATTTTCAAGATTCTCTAGGTGTGTGTAAACCCTGCTCATAATCCCCATCCTTGGGAAAAATAACACCTGTTGTTTGGAGATCCTTATGTGCAAATGTTGATTTTTGTTTAGAAAAAAACATTGTTTCAAACACAAAATGCAGAGACACAGACACACACTGAAAAAAACATTGTTTCAAACACAAATGCAGAGACACACACATACACACACACACACACACACACACACACACACACACACACACACACACACACACACACACACACACACACACACACACACACACACATCCATCAATCCATCTTTCCCAGAGTCCTTTCTCTGAGACAGACAGATATCTAAAGAGAGAGAGAGAAAAAACTGAGATTCCATTCATTAAAGGTAAGATACAATTTTCGGGAATATGGAGAAAGAGTAATCTGGTTGATAGCCCATTCACTGCTCAATAGGGACGCATTGAAACGCAGCGCTTTCAAAACATGAGGCACTTCCGGATTGGATTTTTCTCAAGCTTTCGCCTGCAACATCAGTTCTGTTATACTCACAGACAATATTTTTACAGTTTTGGAAACTTTAGAGTGTTTTCTATCCTAAGCTGTCAATTATATGCATATTCTAGCATCTTGTCCTGACAAAATATCCGATTTTACTACGGGAACGTTATTTTTCCAAAAATGAAAATACTGCCCCCTAGTCACAAAAGGTTAAAGGTAAGATACAATTTTAAAACCCTTTATGTACTTCTAAATCTTTAGTACAGACCTTTTAAACATGTTATAATTAGTTTATTGAACTATTCCTTTCTTACAGAAAAAAGCCTGGGGGAGGCTCTATGGTCAACCAACACTTCCACCAGTCTCTAAATCCCCATCTTCAAGATGGGGCTGGTTCAGACAATGTCTCTTCCCTGCACGATATCCCACTCCATCCAGGTTCCGTATGTTTTCTTTCCCTGGATTCATTGCCTTTAGACCCAGGTTCTGTCTTAAGGATAGAAGTGCCATTTGTCGTAATTGTTCACGATGTTGGAAAAGATTTTCCACTTGTTTCATCATGTCAAGGAATGTATCCAGCGATCATACACTGTTTACCAGGGGGCAGGGCTACCGACGTTAAGGCTAATATGAAGATGGTGCTGGCTAAAACTGGCGAGTGTAGAGAGTATAGAGATATTGTTATCCACGTCGGCACCAACAATGTTAGGATGAAACAGTCAGAGGTCACCAAGCGCAACATAGCTTCAGCGTGTGGATCAGCTAGAAAGATGTGTCGGCATTGAGTAATTGTCTCTGGCCCCCTCCCAGTTAGGGGGAGTGATGAGCTCTACACCAGAGTCTCACAACTCAATCGCTGGTTGAAAACTGTTTTCTGCCCCTCCCAAAAGATAGAATTTGGAGATAATTGGCCCTCTTTCTGGGACTCAACCCACAAACAGGACCTGCTGAGGAGTGACGGACTCCATCCTAGCTGGAGGGATGCTCTCATCTTATCTACGAACATAGACAGGGCCTTTAACTCCCCTAGTTCACAATGAAAAAGGGGGCAGGCCATGCAGCAGGCTGTTAGCCAGCCTGCCAGCTTAGTGGAGTCTGCCACTAGCACAGTCAGTGTAGTCGGCTCAGCTATCCCCATTGAGACCGTGTCTGTGCCTCGACCTAGGTTGGGCAAAACTAAACATGGTGGTGTTCGCCTTAGCCATCTCACTAGAATAAAGACCTCCTCCATTCCTGCCATTATTGAAAGAGATCATGATACCTCACATCTCAAAATAGGGCTACTTAATGTTAGATCCCTCACTTCCAAGGCAGTTATAGTCAATGAACTAATCACTGATCATAATCTTGATGTGATTGGCCTGACTGAAACATGACTTAAGCCTGATGAATTTACTGTGTTAAATGAGGCCTCACCTCCTGGTTACACTAGTGACCATATCCCCCTCGCATCCGGCAAAGGCGGAGGTGTTGTTAACATTCACCATAGCAAATTTCAATTTACAAAAACAAAAAAACAAAGTTTTCGTCTTTCGAACTCTAGTCATGAAATCTATGCAGCCTACTCAATCACTTTGTTTTAGCTACTGTTTACAGGCCTCCTGGGCCATATACAGTGTTCCTCACTGAGTTCCCTCAATTCCTGTCGGACCTTGTAGTCATAGCAGATAATATTCTAATTTTTGGAGACTTTATATTGACATGGAAAAGTCCACAGACCCACTCCAAAAAGCTTTTGGAGCCATCATCGACTCACTGGGTTTTGTCCAACATGTCTCCGGACATACTCACTGCCACAGTCATAATCTGGACCTAGTTTTGTTCCATGGAATAAATGTTGTGGATCTTAATGTTTTTCCTAATTTTATTGCGTTTGCAATCGATGACAAATAATCTGCTCAGACCCCAACCAAGGAGCAGCAAAATTTGTGCTATAAATTCTCAGACAACCCAAAGATTCCTTGATGCCCTTCCAGACTCCCTCTGCCTACCCAAGGTCGTCAGAGGAAAAAATAAAACAGCCAGGCCCTAAGTTCACTAGAACAGGGGCCATACTCTTTCAAATGTTCAAACACATTCCACAGTTCAACAAGGTCACTACACATCAATCATCATGACAGCTTTAGCATAAACAAATGCACTATCAGGTTATATAAACACTCACTCGGTAGTGTGAGAACAGAAGGACAGGATGTACATATATGGGTATAACCACGTGATCCATAAAATACCTCATCAATCACTTTTTTGCGTGTGCCGTCTACTGTATTCTCTCTCCCAACGTTTGTAACTAAAGTTACATTCATAACTCTAAATGAAGCATAATTCAATTGCATTCTTCATACTATAAAATAATTCCACGGAATTCTAAACAAATATTTTCTGTTATTCAAAATAGTGTTGCCCACAGCCATTTGGCATAGCCAGATCAGGACCTAACATAAGGACAACCCAGTGTATGCTATTCTGTTCTTCTGAAATAGATGACATTTTCTTCATATCATGCTTCTTTTGACTGCCACAGCCCTTGAAGTAACTACTGTATAATGTTGTTGATCCATCCTCAGTTTTTTCCTATCACAGCCATTAAACTCTGTAACTGTTTTGAAGTCACCATTGGGCTCATGGTGAAATCCTTGAGTGTCCTTCCCCCCCGGCAACTGAGTTAAGAAGGACACCTGTATGTTTGTCGTGACTGGGCGTATTGATACACCATCCAAAGTGTAATTAATAACTTCACCATGCGCAAAGGGATACAATGGCTACTTTATTTTTTGCCATCTACCAATAGGTGCCCTTTTTTGAAAGGCATTGGAGAACCTCCCTGGTCTTTATGGTGGAATCAAATTCACTGCTCGACTTAGGGACCTTGATAATGTGTGGGGTACAAAGATGAGGTAGTCATTCTAAAAGCATGTTACACTATTATTGCATACAGAGTAAGCCCATTTAACATATCATGTCACTTGAATTTTTACTCCTGAACTTATTTAGGCTTGCCATAAAGGGGTTGAATACTTATTGAAAATGTTGACAATTCCATTTTGATATTATGCCAAGCCTAAATATTGTAGGTCAATGACACTAAATCTCAATTGAGTCAATTGAATCTCAACCTGAATTCAGGTTGTAACACAACAACATCTTGAAAAGGTAATGGGGTGTGAATACTTTATGTTGGCAATGTAGGCTACACTACCTTTTAACTGACTGAACACAGACCATTAGACACTCGTGGTGTGTAATGCAGCTATCGCAGACAAGTTAGACAGCCGACATCAGATGCTTTTTTTTGTTTGTTACTGCAATAGCGTAGTAATACATGGAAAACATTGTGTTTGAAGAGGATGACGACGAAATAAACGATTTGATCCATGTTGCTTTAAATCTGCGCGTGCTCAATCTCAACTGGTCTATGCGCTATGAGCAATCTGGCGGTGCAGACTACAGAACATTCATTTGCGACTCTATTTTTTTCCTTTCCATCCATCCATCCCTCCTCATCGAACCATTAATCTCCCCTCCTCCAGACTTCACATCCGGTTCACCCGCTAGTAGCCTATCTTCTGTGTCTTGCCTGTGTGTGTGTGTGTGACGGCCTGATTCTCCACCGAGCTGTACTGCAGACCCCCTACCTGAACGCGCTGCGTGCTAGACGGATACTACGCCTGGCGTGCATCGGTGATGGAGCTACCGTCGGCGCTCTGATCTGGTGGGAGCCGATCTGTATGACACAAAGGCCGGGATGAGACGATAGGCTATCGGATGGGCGCCCCGGTTTGGTGATACTCGCTCAACGATGTCCAAGAGCCTGACGAAAAAAAATCACTGGACCAACAAAGTCCACGAAGCGGTCGTCACCAGGAGTATAGAGGGAGAATTTGGCTTCGAGCTGAAGGGGGGCGCGGAGATTGGGCAGTTCCCCTACTTCGGGGAGGTGAAACAAGGAAAAGAAACCGTCCAGAGCGGCAAGCTGGCCCAGGATGAGTTGCTGCTTGAGGTCAACGACACGCCGGTGGCCGGGCTCACCACCCGGGATGTTCTGGCTGTCATCAAACACGGCAAAGATCCGATCCGCTTCAAGTGTGTCAAACAAGGTGAGGTATGCCAGACGGGGCCAAAGGCGTAAAAGCATGAACATTGAATGAGTGTGTGTGAGCCGCCGCCACACAGCGCAAGATAAGGAGCCATCTGTCTGGTTGTAGCCTATTTTATGTATGTCTACTCATCAGAAATAGCCTATATATGTGTCGTCAATGGGTAGGCATATTGCAAACTATGTCACTCAAATGGAAGATAAATAGTGTCCAGAAGCATAGACTATTGGCGCATTTCCATACAGGATTTACCCCAGTGTTTATACCCAGAAGGGCGTAGGTGCACATTTTGCTATGGGGTCACCTCTGATGTTGACATGCACTACTACTACCAGAGGTGGAACCAAATCACTGTTATTCTACTAACAAGCAAGTCACAAGGTCTGAGTCTCAAATTGAGTCCCAAGTTGGCCTGGTCAAGTCCAAGTTGTGTATTCTAAGAACAAGTCAAGTCACAAATTTATACATGCACTGACTTCAATGCTACCAGACAGCCCTTTTTTTAAAATAAAACAATAATAATCTACAATACATTTTGATTATGTAATAATGAATTCCAAATGTAACCTTATTAAGTAAATTATTAATATCAATACATTTGTACATGCCAAAAGACCAGTAGGCCTATGCTAGTAATTGTTGCTTGGTTCCCCATTATTCCTGGTGAGCTTGCAAAGTAGATAGTGTATATTCTTGATCACCAAACCATTTTTGGAGCTGCATATTTATTTATGGCAGCTGCACCCAATTATATAGCTGTACAGCAAACCAGCGGTCTGTTTGCTAGCTCAGTGGCTCTCAAACCTTTTGACCAGTGACCCCTAAAAAGGAGTGGTTAAAAGTTTGCGACCCCCACCACCCCAGCACATGCTCTCGAATACACGTGAACATGCACACACAATCTCTGCGCAAAGGTAGCCTGTCATTACAGCCATAAACGGTGATGCTTTTTAAAAACATAAGACACAGAAATAATCTGCATTTTATAACTGCATTTTGAGATGAAAATAATTCATTTTAGCAGTCAATATCAACCAAGGATATCATGTCACATTCTCACTCAGCCTTTTGAGGGCCCTAAGTGAGATTTGATTGGTGGGCCCCCCAATCTTCTGGCAAAACGTTTTATAGTGGCCCCTCTCTTGACGAAGGACTTTCCTGCAATTCTACTAGTTTTGTCATGGGCCAGAGAGACGTAAAAAAAAAAGTTTTACAGCTCATTTCCCAGAAGCAAGGCAATTCACTTTTTTTCAGTAGAAAGACGATGCCCATAGCTTCTTCCCCCATGAAGTTGCACAACGATTTAAGTCAATCGTTTTAATCAGTATGATATATTTGGGGTTGAAGTGGGAAATCTGAAGTGATAACTTCAGATATTTTCAGTGCCAATGTCATGCATTTTCCCTTATGATATGACATGCTAATACTTTTCAGTCTACGTTTCTTTTCAGGGCTGGGTTTTATTTAAATGTTACCCATTCAGAAACACCTGCAAAGTTCTTCCTCTCCTCAAGTCGTGACTGAGCCAAACAACTTTTTGCCGTAGCCTACACTTCACCGTCTGAGCCATGGAGCAAATTAAAATAGGGGGTGCAAATTTACGTTTTAAACTTAAGCACCAAACTATCATAATCTGTTCAATAATTTGAAGTTTCACTTATTTTTTAGCTATTCTGCATAACAAATATTTTATAAATGGTAAAATTGCGTGTGTATGATTGTATTTTGCAACCCTGCTTCCCATCGCTACAAGATGAGTGTGGTTTTGACCACGCTCCACTGCTTTGATTGGTGCAGCAAGAAGTCTCTATCCTATAATGAAAGGACTACCTCGTAAGAAGTCAGAACTTGTTTATCTATTTTTTTTTGCTGTTTTTACAGTTGTATTGATGTTTCATGTCTGATGCACTCAGGGTGTTTTTTGTTGTTGTCTCTTGACAACAACTGAGAGCTGGGATGGTTGTATCCTCCATATACCAGTCAAAAGTTTGGACACCTATTCAGTCCAGGGTTCTTCTTTATTTTGACTATTTTCTACATTGTAAAATCATAGTGAAGACATCAAAACTATGAAATTACACATGGAATCATGTAGTAACCAAGCTGATTTTTTGGGGGGTGGGTCTTTAAATGAAACTGGTGTATTTCTTTATTTATCACAATTTAGCCAATTTTCGTTTTTAATGCAAGGCCGACAGACAAGTTCCTTACTTTCTCCCCCTTCCACTTGCCTCTTCCATTTGGGTGGTAATGCTGAAATTAGTTGGCTGTAATTTTGAGTAGAGCAGACAAGGCCTGATGATATCATTTACAAAGATTATATCTTTTATTTTTTTCCCCAAAAAATAAATATAAATATATATATTATTATTTTATTTTATATTTTATTCAATTAGTACATTTTAGATTAACCATAATATTTGTTGTAATATTTGTTCTCTTTTCTGGTGGATTAAACTGAAATTGCAACCAACTCTCTATATCTTGTTTGAAAAATAGCAACATTTTGGAGTTCATTTCATTTTCAAATAACCAAAAGTGAGAGGTTGTAGTCTGAATAAAGGGGAAAAGGCCATTCTTGAACATGGGGTGAGATATTCTTACTAATCTGCTAGAGAACCAGTTTGGATTGAAGTATACTTTTTGTATGCCTGAAGCCTTTGGTGAGAGGTCTTATGCTTTAATATTCCTTGTGAGTACATCAAACTGGTATGCCATCCAACCCTGGAGTTTTCCCTTACTTAAAGGCTTTCATTTCATCAAGAAGTTCCTTCAATGTAATTTGGCCTTCACATGAGTCTTTCTGTACAGCTGTTAATTTTACATTAGTAATAGTAAAAAAAGACTTACAATTTACTTTGGTTGGTCGAGATGGAGGAGACTGAAACGGAAACATATGCTTTGCTTCCTCAGTTTCCGTCATTTGTTTCTGTTAGTCCTTTTTGGTAGCATTTCTATGTTGAAGAAAGTGGTGCATTTTTTTCTCCTTGCACAAAGGTAGAGGTAGCGGTCCTGCTGCTGGGTTGTTGCCCTCCTACGGCCTCCTCCACGTCTCCTGATGTACTGGCCTGTCTCCTGGTAGCGCCTCCATTCTCTGGACACTACGCTGACAGACACAGCAAACCTTCTTGCCACAGATCGCATTGATGTTCCATCCTGGTTGAGCTGCACTACATGCGCCACTTGTGTGGGTTGTAGACTCCGTCTCATGCTACCACTAGAGTGAAAGCACCGTCAGCATTCAAAAGTGACCAAAACATCAGCCAGGAAGCATAGGAACTGAGAAGTGGTCTGTGGTCCCCACCTGAACCACTCCTTTATTGGGGATGTCTTGCTAATTGCCTATAATTTTCACCTGTTGTCTATTCCATTTGCACAACAGCATGTGAAATTTATTGTCAATCAGTGTTGCTTCCTAAGTGGACAGTTTGATTTCACAGAAGTGTGATTGACTTGGAGTTACATTGTGTTGTTTAAGTGTTCCCTTTATTTTTTTGAGCAGTGTACATATACATGGTTTTCAGACCCCCCCAGTATTCAGATCCTTCCACATTTTGTTACGTTACAGCCTTATTCTAAAATTGATTATATAATTTTTTCCCCATCATCAATCGACACACAATACCCCGTAATGGCAAAGCAAAATCTGTTTTTTTTTAAATGATCAAGCTGATATGACATTTACATAAGAATTCAGACCTTTTACTCAGTACTTTGTTGAAGCATCTTTGGCAGCAATTACAGCTTCGAGTCTTCTTGGGTATGACGCTACAGCTTGGCACACCTGTATTTGGGGAGTTTCTCACATTCTTCTCTCCAGATCCTCTCCAAGCTCTGTCAGGTTGGATCGTGAGCGTTGCTGCACAGCTATTTTCAGGTCTCTCCAGAGATGTTCGACCGGGATCTGGCTGGGAGGGCCTTGCAGGACATTCAGAAACTTGCCCCGAAGCCATTGTCTTGGCTGTGTGCTGAGGGTCGTTGTCCTGTTGGAAGGTGAACCCTTGCCTCAGTCGGAGGTCCTGAGCACTCTGGAGCAGGTTTTCATCAAGGATCTCTCTGTACTTTGCTCCATTCATCTTTCCCTCAGTCCTGACTAGTCTTCCAGTACCTGACGCTGAAAAACATTCCCACAGCATGATGCTGCCACCGCCATGCTTCACCATAGGAATGGTGGCAGGTTTCCTCCAGACGTGACGCTTCAGGCGAAATAGTTCAATCTTGTTGTCATCAGACCAGAGAATCTTGATTCTCAAGGTCTAAGATTCTTTAGGTGCCTTTTTGCAAACTCCAAGCGGGCTGTCGTGCCTTTTACTGAGGAGTGGCTTCCATCTGGACACTACCATAAAGGCCTCATTTTTTGGAGTGCTGTAGAGATGGTTGTCCTTCTGGAAGGTTCTCCCATTTCCACAGAGGAACTCTTTATCTCTGTCAGAGTGACCATCGGGTTCTTGGTCAACTCCCTGACCAAGGCCCTTCACCCGTGACTGCTCAGTTTGATCTGCCGGCCAGCTCTAGGAAGAGTCTTGGTGGTGCCAAACATCTTCCATTTAAGAGTGATGGAGGCCACTTCAATGCTGCAGAAATATTTTTGGTACCCTTCCCCAGGTCTGTGCCTCGACCTAATCCTCTATGGACAATTCCTCCGATCTCATGGCTTGGTTTTTGCTCTGAAATGCACTGTCAACTGTGGGACCTTATATAGACAGGTGTGTGCCTTTCCAAATCATGTCCAATTAATTCAATTTACCACAGGTGGACTTCAAACAAGTTGTAGAAACAGCTCAAGGATGATCAATGGAAACAGGATGCGCCTGAGCTCAATTTCAAGTCTTATAGCAAAGGGTCTAAACACTTATGTAAGTAAGGATATTGTCTATGGACAATTCCTCCGATCTCATGGCTTGGTTTTTGCTCTGACATGCACTGTCAACTGTGGGACCTTATATAGACAGGTGTGTGCCTTTCCAAATCATGCCCAATTAATTCAATTTACCACAGGTGGACTTCAAACAAGTTGTAGAAACAGCTCAAGGATGATCAATGGAAACAGGATGCGCCTGAGCTCAATTTCAAGTCTTATAGCAAAGGGTCTAAACACTTATGTAAGTAAGGTGTTTCTTGTGTGTGTCAGTATGTGTATAATATATTATACAGTGAGGGGAAAAAAGTATTTGATCCCCTGCTGATTTTGTACATTTGCCCACTGACAAAGAAATTATCAGTCTATAATTTTAATGGTAGGTTTATTTGAACAGTGAGAGACAGAATAACAGCAAACAAATCCAGAAGAACGCATGTCAAAAATGTTATAAATTGATTTGCATTTTAATGAGGGAAATAAGTATTTGACCCCTTCTCAATAAGAAAGATTTCTGTCTCCCTGTTGTCTTTTATACAGGTAACGAGCTGAGATTAGGAGCACACTCTTAAAGGGACTGCTCCTAATCTCAGTTTGTTACCTTTATAAAAGACACCTGTCCACAGAAGCAATCAATCAATCAGATTCCAAACTCTCCACCATGGCCGAGACCAAAGAGCTCTCCAAGGATGTCAGGGACAAGATTGTAGACCTACACAAGGCTGGAATGGGCTACAAGACCATGGCCAAGCATGTTGGTGAGAAGGTGACAACAGTTGGTGCGATTATTTGCAAATGGAAGAAACAAGAACTCTCAATCCCCCTCGGCCTGAGGTCCCATATGCAAGATTTCACCTCGTGGAGTTGCAATGATCATGAGAACCGTCCCCACCCCACCACTTTGGGGGATGTTTTTCTGCTAAGGGGACAGGACAACTTCACTGTATCAAAGGGACGATGGACGGGGCCATGCACCATCAAATCTTGGGTGAGAACCTCCTTCCCTCATCCAGGGCATTGAAAATGGGTTGTGGATGGATATTCCAGCATGACAATGACCCAAAACACAAGGCCAAGATAACAAAGGAGTGGCTCAAGATGAAGCACATTAAGGTGGCCTAGCCAGTCTCCAGACCTTAATCCCATCGAAAATCAGTGGAGGGAGCTGAAGGTTCGAGTTGCCAAATGTCAGCCTCGAAACCTTAATGACTTGGAGAAGATCTGCAAAGAGGAGTGGGATAAAATCCCTCCTGAGATGTGTGCAATCCTGGTGGCCAACTACAAGAAACGTCTGAGCTCTGTGATTGCCAACAAGGGTTTTGCCACCAAGTACTAAGTCATGTTTTGCAGAGGGGTCAAATACTTATTTCCCTCATTAAAATGCAAATCAATTTAAAAATATTTTGACATGCATTTTTCTGGATTTCTTTGTTGTTATGCTGTCTCTCACTGTTCGAATAAACCTGCCATTAAAATTATAGATGGATAATTTCTTTGTCAGTGGGCAAACGTACAAAATCAGCAGGGGATCAAATACTTTTTTCCCTCACTGTATGTGTGTGTACATACATGCATACAATCATGCAGTTGAAGTCAGAGGTTTAAATACACCTTAGGCAAATACATTTAAACTCAGTTTTTCACAATTCCTGACATTTAATCCTATTAAAAGTTCCCTGTCTTAGGTCAGTTAGGATCACCACTTTATTTTAAGAATATAAAATGTCAGAATAATGGTAGAGAGAATTATGTATTTCAGCTTGTATTTCTTTCATCACATTCCCAGTGGGTCAGAAGTTTACATACACTCAATTAGTATTTGGTAGCATTGCCTTTCAATTGTTTAACTTGGGTCAAACATTTTGGGTAGCCTTCCACAAGCTTCCCACAATAAGTTGGATGAATTTTGGCCCATTCCCACTGGCAGAGCTGGTGTAACTGAGTCAGGTTTGTAGGCCTCCTTGCTGTAACACGATTTTTCAGTTCTGCCCACAAATGTTCTATTGGACTGAGGTCAGGGCTTTGTGATGGCCACTCCAATACCTTGACTTTGTTGTCTTTAAGCCATTTTTCCACAACTTTGGAAGTATGCTTGGGGTCATTATCCATTTGGAAGACCCATTTGCGACCAAGCTTGAACTTTCTGACTGATGTCTTGAGATGTTGCTTCAATACATCCACATAATTTTCCTGCCTCATGATTGCCATCTATTTTGTGAAGTGCACAAATCCCTCATTCAGGAAAGCACCCCCACAACATGATGCTGCCACCCTGTGCTTTACGGTTGGGATGGTGTTCTTCAGCTTGCAAGCCTCCCCCTTTTTCCTCCAAACATAACGATGGTCATTATGACCAAACAGTTCTATTTTTGTTTCATCAGACCAGAGGATGTTTCTCCACAATGTACGATCTTCGTCCACATGTGCAGTTGCAAACCGTAGTCTGGCTTTTTTATGGCGGTTTTGGAGCTTGTTCCTTGCTGAGTGGCCTTTCAGGTTATTTTGATATATAGGACGCATTATACTGTGGATATAGATACTGTTGTACCTGTTTCCTCCAGCATCTTCACACGGTCCTTTGCTGTTGTCCTGGGATTGCACTTTTTGCACCAAAGTACGTTCATTTCTAGGAGACAGAACGCGTCTCCTTCTTGAGCGGTATGATGGCTGCGTGGTCCCATGGTGTTAATACTTGCGTACTATTGTTTATACAGATGAATGTGGTACCTTCAGGCATTTGGAATTTGCTCCCAAGGATGAACCAGACTTGAAGTTGTCTACAATTTTTTTTTTCCTGAGGTCTTGGCTGATTTCTTTTGATATTCCCATGATGTCAAGCAAAGAGGCACTGAGTTTGAAGGTAGGCCTTGAAATACATCCACAGGTACACCTCCAATTGACTCAAATGATGTCAATTAGCCTAACTTCTAAAGTCATGACATCATTTTCTGGAATTTTCCAAGCTGTTTAAAGGCACAGTCAATTTAGCGTATGTAAACTTCTGACCCACTGGAATTGTGAAACAGTGAATAATAAGTGGAATAATCTGTCTGTAAACAATTGTTGGAAATATTACTTGTGTCATGCACAAAGTAGATGTCCTAACCGACTTGCCAAAACTATAGTTATATATATATATATATATATATATTTGCAAACATTTCTAAAAACCTGTTTTTGCTTTGTCGTCATTGGATATTGTGTGTTGACTGTTTTTATTTTTAATCCATTTTAGAATAAGGCTTTTACGTAACAAAATGTGGAACAAGGGAAGGGTTCTGAATAGTTTTCGAATACACTATAAATCTATTGCAATTCCTGCTATAATGGATGTCTAGCAATGATCATCAACCAATTTGACAGAGCTTGAAGAATTTGTTAAACATCTTGATTTCCCATTATTATTTTTCTCACATCGGTCACGGAGAGCGAGATCACACTGTCATTTGGAACAACAGGGACTTTCATGCAGGCCATTTGATTAATGTTCAAGAGTCTTATGGCTTGGGGGTAGAAGCTGTTTAGAAGCCTCTTGGACCTAGACTTGGCGCTCCGGTACCGCTTGCCGTGCGGTAGCAGAGAGAAATTCTATATATATCTATACATCCACACAGTATGAACGCCCAGTAGCTGTCTGATTTCTCAACACACACCCACACACACACACACACACACACACACACACACACACACACACACACACACACACACACACACACACACACACACACACACACACACAGTCTGTGGTTGATTCAAACAGTTTAATTGGTGCTTTAAAGCAGGTAAAATTGGTGTAGATCCAATCGGAAAGGTAGGGAGGGAGAGAAGGAGCAAGGGATAAGAGAGGAAGAGGTCAAAGGGATGAGGAAGAAAGAAAGGAAGAGTGAATGGGGGAAGAAGAACAAAGAAAGGAAGTAAGATTTGAAAGAGAGGAAAGTAATGCAGATGGACTCAGCGGGAACAATCCAGAAAGGAATAGTATAGATAGTGAGTGAGAGATTGTAGCTTACTCTTTCTAGGCCGTTTTCTGTGAGTTTGTGCAGTGTTATAGAATTAATTATACAGTATTCACTACTTCACTTTTTCCACATTTTGTTGTTAGGGCCTGAATTTAAAATGGATGACATGTACATTGTGTTACAGGCCTACACACAATACCCCATAATGTCAAAGTGTAATTATGATTTTTGAGATGTTTTTACAAATTCATGAAAAGCTGAAATGTCTTGAGTCAAGTATTTAAAACCTTTGTTATGGCAAGCCTAAATAATTTCAG
Organism: Oncorhynchus tshawytscha; assembly: GCF_018296145.1. NCBI lineage: Eukaryota > Metazoa > Chordata > Actinopteri > Salmoniformes > Salmonidae > Oncorhynchus > Oncorhynchus tshawytscha. Next base: position 54,994,323 of record NC_056434.1, on the reverse strand, counting down.
GAGTAAGAATTTGCTTAACCGTTCACATAATAAGTGGCATGGACTAACTCTGTGTACAATAATAGTGTTTACCGAAATTTTTTAATGACTACTTCTTCTCTGTACCCCACACATTGAATAATAATGTAAGGTCCCTCAGTCGAGCAGTGAATTCCAAAATAGAAATTCAACCACAAAGACCAGGGAGGTCTTCCAATGCCTCACAAAGCAGGACACCTATTGGTAGATGGCAAAAAAACAGACATTGAAAATCCCTTTGAGCATGGTGAAGTTATTACTTACACTTTGGATGGTCTATCAATACAAAAGATGCAGGCACTACAAAGATGCAGGCGTCCTTCCTAACTTAGTTGCAGAAGATGAAGGAAACCAGTAATGTACTGAACTATACTCTACTTTTCTTTACTGTACTATAAAGTGCTTTCCAAACTTGTGAGAGAGACAGAGACTTTCCACACTCTTACTTTGACCACCAGACGACAGAAAGAAAAATGGCTGAAAATGGTTGAAAAACATGGTAATATACAGTCGTGGACAAATGTTTTGAGAATGACACAAATATTAATTAACACAAAGTTTGCTGCTTCAGTGTCTTTAGATATTTTTTGTCAGATGGGACAACTATGGGATACTGAAGTATAATTACAAGAATTTCATAAGTGTCAAAGGCTTTTATTGACAATTACATGAAGTTGATGCAGAGTCAATATTTGAAGTGTTGACCCTTCTTTTTCAAGACCCTTCTTGGAGAATGTGTTGACCCTTCATTTCTCTGCAATCCGCCCTGGCATGCTGTCAATTAACGTCTGGGCCACATCCTGACTGATGGCAGCCCATTCTTGCATAATCAATTCTTGGAGCTTGTCAGAATTTGTGGGTTTTGTTTGTCCACCCGTCTCTTGAGGATTGACCACAAGTTCTCAATGGGATTAAGGTCTGGGGAGTTTCCTGGCCATGGACCCAATATATCGATGTTTTGTTCCCCGAGCCACTTAGTTATCACTTTTGCCTTATGGCAAGTGCTCCATCATGCTGGAAAAGGCATTGTTCATCACCAAACTGTTCCTGGATGGTTGGGAGAAGTTGCTCTCGGAGGATGTGTTGGTACCAGTCTTTATTCATGGCTGTGTTCTAGGCAAAATGTGAGTGAGTGTTTTCTAGGCAAAATGTGAGTGAGCCCACTCCCTTGGCTGAGAAGCAACCCCACACATGAATGGTCTCAGGATACTTTACTGTTGGCATGACACAAGACTGATGGTAGCGCTCATCTTGTTTTCTCTGAACAAGCTTTTTTCCGGGTTCCCCAAACAATCAGAAAGGGGATTCCTCAGAGAAAATGACTTTACCCCAGTCCTCAGCAGTCCAATCCCTGTACCGTTTGCAGAATATCAGAATATTGTCCCTAATGTTTTTCCTGGAGAGAAGTGGCTTCTGCTGCCCTTCTTGACACCAGGCCATCCTCCAAAAGTCTTCGCCTCACTGTGCGTGCAGATGCACTCACACCTGCCTGCTGCCATTCCTGAGAAAGCTCTGAACTGGTGGTGCCCCGATCCTGCAGCTGAATCAGCTTTAGGAGATGGTCCTGGAGCTTTGCTGGACTTTCTTGGGCGCCCTGAAGCCTTCTACACAACAATTGAACCGCTCTCCTTGAAGTTCTTGATGATCCGGTAAATGGTTGATTTAGGTGCAATCTTACTGGCAGCAATATCCTTGCCTGTGAAGCCCTCTTTGTGCAAAGCAATGATGACGGCATGTGTTTCCTTGCAGGTAACAATGGTTGACAGAGGAAGAACAATGATTCTAAGCACCACCCTCCTTTTGAAGCGTCCAGTCTGTTATTCAAACTCAATCAGCATGACAGAGTGATCTCCAGCCTTGTCCTCTTCAACACTCACACCTGTGTTAACGAGAGAATCACTGACATGATGTCAGCTGGCCCTTTTGTGGCAGGGCTGAAATGCAGTGGAAATGTTTTTTTGGGGATTCAGTTCATTTGCATGGCAAAGAGGGACTTTGCAATTAAATATAATTAATCTGATCACTCTTCATAACATTCTGCAGTATATGCAAATTGCCATCATGCAAACTGAGGCAGCAGACTTTGAAAATCAATATTTGTGTCATTCTCAAAACTTTTGGCCACGACTGTACAGTACCAGTCAAAAGTTTGGACACACCTACTCATTCCAGGGTTTTTATTTTTTACAATTTTCTACATTGTAGAATAATAGGGACGACATCAAAACTATGAAATAACACATATGGAATCATGTAATAACCAAAAAAGTGATTCTTCAAAGTAGTCACCTTTTGCCTTGATGACAGCTTTGCACACTCTTGGCTTTCTCTCAACCAGCTTCATGAGGTCACCTGGAATGTATTTCAATTAACAGGTGTGCCTTTTTAAAAGTGAATTTGTTGAATGTCTTTCCTTCTTAAAACGTTTGAGCCAATCAGTTGTGTTGTGACAAGGTAAGGGTGGTATACAGAAGATAGCCCTATTTGGTAAAAGACCAAGTCCATATTATGGCAAGACGAGCTCAAATAAGCAAAGAGAAATGACAGTCCTACTATCATTTCTTTACGACATGAGGGTCAGTCAATCTGGAAAATTTCAAGAACTTTGAAAGTTTCTTCAAGTGCAGTCGCAAAAAACATCAAGTGCTATGATGGAACTGGCTCTCATGAGGACCGCCACCGAAAAGGAAGACCCAGTTACCTCTGCTGCAGAGGAGAAATTCATTAGAGTTAACTGCACCTCAGATTGCAGCCTAAATAAATGCTTCACAGAGTTCAACAGACATCTCAACATCAACTGTTCAGAGCAGACTGCGTGAATCAGGCCTTCATGGTCGAATTGCTGCAAAGAAGTCACCACTAAAAGACACCAATAAGAAGAAGAGACTTGCTTGGGCCAAGAAACACGAGCAATAGACATTAGACCGGTGGAAATCTGTCCTCTGGTTGTCACGAGTCCGACCGAGGGTGGTCTCCCTTCCCGGGCGGGTGGCGCTCGGCGGTCGTTGTCACCGGCCTATTAGCTGCCACTGATTGTCTTTCCTCCCCCTCCTTGTATGTTTATTGGTAGCACCTGTTTATGAATGATTAGTTTGTCTTTATTAGACAGCCGGCCCGCCTGGTTGTTGTGCGGGATTATTCAGTGTAACCTTCGGCTCTGTTGTAGAGGTACGTGTTAGTGCCTGGTCGTGCATTTTTCCGTTGTACATTTTCATTCCCTCTGTTTGGGGCCGTTACTATTGTGAGCACCCTGTGGTGCTATTAAAGAAGCACAGCATTGCACTCTCTGTCTCCTGCGTTTGACTCCACACCCACAACACCCGGAGCATTACACTGATCTAATTAGTCCAAATTTGAGATGTTTGATTCCAATTGCAGTGTCTGTGAGACGCAGAGTAGGTGATCGGAGGATCTCTGCATGTGTGGTTCCCACCATGAAGCATGGAGGAGGTGCTGTGATGGTGTGGGGTGCTTTTATGGTGACACTGTCAGTGATTTATTTAGAATTCAAGGCACACTTAACCAGCATGGCTTCCACAGCATTCTGCAGCGATACGCCATCCCATCTGGTTTTCACTTGGTGGGACTATAATTTTTTTTTCAACAGGACAATGACCCAACACACATCCAGGCTGTGTATGGGCTATTTGACTAAGAAGGAGATTGATTGAGTGCAGTATCAGATTACCTGGCCTCCACAATCACCCAACCTCAAACCAATTGAGATTGTTTGGGATGAGTTGGACCGCAGAGTGAAGGAAAAGCAGCCAACAAGTGCTCAGCATATATGGGAACTCCTTCACGACTGTTGTAAAATCATTCCAGGTGAAGCTGGTTGAGAGAATGCCAAGAGTGTTCAAAGCTGTCATCAAGGCAAAGCGTGGCTACTTTGAAGAATTTAAAATCTGAAATATATTTTGATTTGTTTAACACTTTATTGGTTACTACACGATTCCATATGTGTAATTTCATAGTTTTGATGTCTTCACCATTATTCTACAATGTAGAAAATAGCAAAAATAAAGGGAAACCTTGAATGAGTAGGTGTGTCTAAACTTTTGACTGGTACAGTACCAGTACCAGTATTTAACAAGAGTTTAGTAAACTGAGCAATATAAAATCTTGCCTCCTTATAATGCAAATTGTTAAAGGAAAGTTTCCAAATAAATTATAGTGTGAGATTTGAAGGGTTACAGTATTTATTTGCTTTTTGCGTCGTGCTTTTGCATTACAAAAATGTTGGACATTAAAAACCTCTATTCTTATCTGGCAATGTAAATCTCTGATTGAGAATATTTTAGTCCCCCTTCTAGGAGCCTGATGATTCAAACGATATTCATGTTATGCTTATGTTATTTCTTCTATGTTGAGGGAGGAGTGTGAAAGAGTGCCATGTCAAAGGTCACCAGTCATCATTTGTTTATTTTTGTGTGATCATTAACTAATTTAATTCTGATGTAAAGCACACATTAATTTAATTTGGACACCGTGTTTCCTGTCCTATTCTCCTGAGTACATGCTTTCTGTTAGGGTCTGTGTAGTTACTAGGTTTGAATGTTGGGAACCTGGTTACTGAGATTTACCAGAATGTACGGCCCAAAATCACTCCCTTTTCCCGAGACAAATAACTGAGAAACCAGTAAATGATAATAAATTATTAATATGAAGAGCATTGTGTGAAATGAAACTGTTATATTATATGCGATGTCTAAATCTGGCTTTTCTACGACTTCTGCATGATGAATCATCAACACTCAGGATGGGGACAGACAGCCCATCTCAGTATGGAGTGCAGTTCACAATGCATGTAGACCTATCATCAAATTGATTTATATAGCCCTTCTTACATCAGTTGATATATCAAAGTTCTGTACAGAAACCCAGCCTAAAACCCCAAACAGCAAGCAATGCAGGTGTAGAAGCATGGTGGCTAGGAAAAACTCATTAGAAAGGCCGAAACCTAGAGAGGAACCAGGCTATGAGGGGTGGCCAGTCCTCTTCTGGCTGTGCAGGGTGGAGATTATAACAGAACCAAGATGTTCTGTGGCCAAGATGTTCAAATGTTCATAAATGACCAGCATGGTCAAATAATAATAATCACAGTAGTTGTCGAGGGTGCAACAATGACTTGGCCCCTGTAATAGGATTAGAGGCAGAGAATCCCAGTGGAGAGAGGGGAACTGGCCAGGCAGAGACAGCAAGGGCGGTTCGTTGCTCCAGAGCCTTTCCGTTCACCTTCACACTCCTGGGCCAGACCTCACTCAATCATTTGACCTACTGAAGAGATGAGTCTTCAGTAAAGACTTAAAGGTTGAGACCGAATCTGCGTTTCTCACATGGGTAGGCAGACCATTCCATAAAAATTTAGCTCTATAGGAGAAAGCCCGACCTCCAGCTGTTTGCTTAGAAATTCTTGGGACAATTTGGAGGCCTGCATCTTGTGACCGTAGCGTACGTGTAGGTATGTACAGCAGGACCAAATCGGAAAGATAGCTAGGAGCAAGCCCATGTAAGGCTTTGTAGGTTAGCAGTAAAACCTTGATATCATCTCATCATCGTAAAGTTTTATGTCTGTGGTACAGTAATATAAAGACTGAATGAGCATATAATTTACCCATCTCCATCTGGCTTTCAGGGGTCACCTTCAGGTAATACATTCCATGCAGTATTAGCCATTTAATTAGCTAATTAATGATGGGTTATTTATAGTAAGCTTCTAACGTATAGCCTCTCTCTTGCGCAATACGAATGCACCTGTGCTCTGCTGGACTCTCTCCAAGGAGAGTCCCATGAAGGAAAAGCTAGACTAGAATAGCTTGCTGGACATAATTTTGTTATACCAATGGAATATTCAAAGATTGTACCAATGGAATATTCTCTGTTGTTTGCTGAATGTTAAATACAACAGCCAATAGAACTCGCAGGTAGTTTGAAAGAAGAGTGAATATGCAAAGGAGGAAGGCTAGAGCAGTTATTTATTCAGACCCATAAAAATTCAATCTTCATGAAGAGAAGTGAAGGCCTTCTGCATCTAATTCTATTCCTACAGTATATTATTCAAGGATGTCATTAGAAGATAAGGAAAACAAAACGTATTTAATTTAGCTGTTGAAAGCAAGGAAGGAATGAAGCAACAACAGCGAGACAAAGAGGAGGTAGGCTAATAACATTTTATGAAAGGTATATATGCGTCAGCCTACTAATTATACAAATAGGCCCTATTATTTCAAAATTAAAATCAAGTTCACTAGTCTATACTTTGTAGGCTGCAAGCCTCTCCCTGCTTTATCATGGTTTGAATGAGGTGTGTAATTCCAGTCCCTTAAGATACATTTTATCATCTGGATCTGCACCTCCGTGCACGACTGCTGTCAGTGAACAGGGGGCACTACAGGACTGTAGAACCCCTCTAACCAATCAGCATCCAGATCTGGATGAGCCCGGCTTCCCACTGGCAGATTTTTTTTCCCTCGGTTGTCTCCCAATGGTCTCTATCTCTCTTCCCCCGTCTCCATCGCTGTTCCTGGGATGTAAATTAGCTGCAGCGGGGGCTGTGTGCTGGAGCATCGGTAAAGAACCAGGGACAGAGGGACGTAGAGGCTGCCCAAAACAGTAGAGGATGCTCCGTGTCTGGGCACAGGGCTAGAGGACGACTGGGAAGACCGGGCTCTCTGTGGATGTATACCTGTGGAGAACCTATTTTACCAGTCCTGCCAGCTGGGCCAGCTGCTGATGAGGTGCCTACGCTGTCTGTGCTGGTGTGTGTGTGTCCTTGCAGCTGTGCATGCATGTGTATGTGTTCAGCACTGATTGTGTCAGTTGTGATTTTCACACTCCGACCGTCTGATCATCTTGTTAATCAGGCTTTTCCCAATCAGCTACCGTTTTTTTGTTGCTTTGCTCTCCTCTGTTCCTCTCTCTCCTCTCCTGCTCTAACCAGCAGAGTTATGTTGTGGTCGACCTCACCAGTGCCTCAGAGCTTTGCTAAAATGGTGACCTTCATTTTACATATGATGTTATTGATGAGGAAGAGCTATGTGTTTTTTCAGATCTAATCAGTACAGTTGTCATCGCCAGGGTTAGAAGCTTTGTGCATGTGTGTGGGTGCATGTGTGTTTGTGTGTATGTGTGTGTTTGATTCAGATCTGTACAGTTTACACTGTCTAGAGTAGAGGTCGACCGATTATGATTTTTCAACACCGATACCGATTATTGGAGGACCAAAAAAGCCGATGCTGATTTAAAAAAAATAAAAAAAAATAATATATATATATATATAATTTATTTATTTGTAATAATGACAATTACAACAATACTGAACTAACACTATTTTAACTTAATATAATACATCAATAAAATCAATTTAGCCTCAAGTAGATAATGAAACATGTTCAATTTGGTTTAAATAATGCAAAAACAAAGTGTTGGAGAAGAACGTAAAAGTTTAATGCTAACATAAGTTTAATGCTAGCTAGCAACTTACCTTGGCTTACTGCATTTGCGTAACAGGCAGTCAGTCTCCTTGTGGAGTGCAACGAGCGAGAGGCAGGTCGTTATTGCGTTGGACTAGTTAACTGTAAGGTTGCAAGATTGGATTCCCCGAGCTGACAAGGTGAAAATCTGTATTTCTGCCCCTGAACGAGGCAGTTAACCCACCGTTCCTAGGCCGTCATTGAAAATAAGAATGTGCCTAGTTAAATAAAGATTAAATGAAGGTGTAAAAAAATAAAAATTGGCAAATCGGCGCCCAAAAATACCGATTTCCGATTGTTATGAAAACGTGAAATCGGCCCTAATTAATCAGCCATTCCGATTAATCGGTCGACCTCTAGTCTAGAGGCAGTGTTTCTGTGTGCGTATGTGTATGTGTGCACATTTGCAAGCATGTGTGGTCATGTGCACGGTTGTGCTTGAGTGTGTGTGACAGGGTTTGTGTAACTGTAGTGTGTGTGTGTGTGTGCTCCTGTAAAAGCATTTCCTCTTTAAGGACAGTAAACATCATTGTCATTGTGTATGCATGAGTGGCTGGACATGTTTGTCATTTATACATGACAGTGCCTGTGCCAGTGGATAGGATACAGTGTGTGCACTTAGTGTAACCTTAGCTTGTACATACTTGTGAAGATGATATGAATGTCCTACTGAATGAGTGTCCTCTCTGTTTGTGAGGAAGTCTTCATTCACTGTATGGCCATCCTGTGTGTAGGGCTGTTATGGTGACCGTATTACCGCCACATCGGCGGTCACGGGTCGCGATGGCAGTCAAATTCCACATGACTGCTTGTTTAGTCACGGTAATTAGGCTTCTCCAAGCTCTGATACTGCTGATGGTCATTAGTAGCCTACCAAACTTGCTAACTGCCTGGTACTCAGCACTCTTGTCCCTCTAATCACTCTGACATCAATGCAAATGTAATCGAAAATATAATAAAATACTTCATGTGAGCCCATGAGCTCATGTTGCACAACATTTCTGTAGGCCTTGCAATTGTGTGAGAAAACAGAGTGATGGCCTCTATTAAAAAGAGGAGGATCCCATCATCTTTCTATAGGCTAGGCCTACTATATTTATTTCTCAACTTTATTATCCTATCACTTGTGAATTATGCTCAACTTAAAGGCACAAATAAAGTGGCCAAATAACTTCTTAAAATGAAGCACATTAATCTGCTTTACAATGGGTGTAGAGCCTAACTGACATTCGGAAAGTATTCAGACCCCTTCACTTCTTCCACATTTTATTACGTTACAGCATTATTCTAAAATTGATCAAATTAATTATTTTGCTCATCAATCCACACACAATACCCCATAATGACAAAGCAAAAACAGTTTAAAAAAAATGTATATCAAATTTCAAATGGAAATACCGTATTTACGTAAGTGTTCAGACCTTTCGCTATGAGATTCGAAATTGAGCTCGTGTGCATCGTGTTTCCAATGATCTACAACTTGATTGGAGTCCACCTGCGGTAAATTCAATTGATTGGACATGATTTGGAAAGGCACACACCTGTCTATATAAGGTTAAACAGTTGACCAGTGCATGTCAGAGCAAAAACCAAGCCATGAGGTCGAAGGGATTGTCTGTAGAGCTCGAAGACAGAATTGTGTCGAGGCACAGATCTGGGGAAGGGTAGAACAACATTTCTGCAGCTTTAAAGATTCCAAGAACAAATAATTCTTAAACGGAAGAAGTTTGGAACCACCAAGGCTCTTCCTAGAGCTGGCTGCCCGGCCAAACTGAGCAATCGGAGGAGAAGGACATTGGTCAGGTAGGTAACCAAGAACCCGATGGTCACTCTGACTGAGCGCCAGAGTTCCTCTGTGGAGATGGGGGAATCTTCCAGAAGGAAAACCATCTCTGCAGCACTCTGCCAATCAGGCCTTTATGGTAGAGTGGCAAGACGGAAGCCACTCCAAGGTAAAAGGCACATGACGGTCCGCTAGGTGTTTGCCAAAAGGCACCTACAGACTCTCAGACCATGAGAAACAAGATTCTCTTTTCTGATTAAACCAAGATTGAACTCTTTGGCCTGAATGCCAAGCGTCACGTCTGGAGGAAACCTGGCACCATCCCTATGGTAAAGTAGGGTGGTGGCAGCATCATGCTGTGGGGATGTTTTTCAGCGGCAGGCACTGGGAGACCACTCAGGATCGAGGGAAATATGAACGGAATAAAGTACAGAGAGATGCTTAATGAAAACCGGTTCCAGAGCTCTCAGGTCCTCAGATGGGGGCGAAGGTTCACATTCCAGCAGGACCACGACCCTAAGCACACATCAAAGACAGCGCAGGAGTGGCTTCGGGGCAAGTCTCTGAATGTCCTTGAGTGGCCCTGCCAGAGCACGGACCTGAACCTGATCAAACATCTCTGGAGAGACTTGACAATTGCTGTGCGGCGACCTGACAAAGCTTGAGAAGATCTGCAGAGAAGAATGGGAGAAACTCCCCAAATACAGGTGTGCCAAGCTTGTAGCGTCAAACCCAAGAAGACTCGAGGCTGTCATCACTGCCAAAGGTGCATCAACAAAGTACTGAGCAAAGGATCTGAATACTTATGTAAATATATTTCAGTTTTTAAAAAATGCATTTTTTTTGTTGTTGTTGCTTTGTATGGGGATTTGTTTATAGATTGATGAGATGTTAAAAAACAATTGAATCCATTTTAGAATAAGTCTGTAACGTAACAAAATGTGGAAAAATCAAGGGGTCTGAATACTTTCCAAATGCACTGTACATATGCAGTGTGTGAGTTTCAGGTTTAGGGAAGAACATTTTTTTCTATTAAAATGCTCCTTTGTAATAAAAGCATTACATGAATATTCACATTTGTGGTTAATTTTGAGAATGGTGTTGTCCTGCTAATGGAATATTCACGCGTGAAAAAAAATCCTAATAGTTTATCAATATTTTAAGCTAAACGTTCTTATCTATTGCGTCAGGCTCATTGCTTAAAACATTTTTTTTTGATGCTAGAGTGGTTTAATTAATTTGGGATCTATTGCATCCCACAACTGTTCCAGACTATGTTTGGAATATTTATTTGTTGCACAGAATAGAATAGGGGTTAGTAGAAAAAAAAGTTTAAAAAAGTTTATCTCAATACTTTGTTATATACCCTTTGTTGGCAATGACAGAGGTCAAACGTTTTCTGTAAGTCTTCACAAGGTTTTCACACACTGTTGCTGGTATTTTGGCCCATTCCTCCATGCAGATCTCCTCTAGAGCAGTGATGTTTTGGGGCTGTTGCTGGGCAACACGGACTTTCAACTCCCTCCAAAGATGTTCTATGCGGTTGAGATCTGGAGACTGGCTAGGCCACTCCAGGACCATGAAATGCTTCTTACGAAGCCACTCCTTCGTTGCCCGGGCGGTGTGTTTGGGATCATTGTCATGCTGAAAGACCCAGCCACGTTTCATCTTCAATGCCCTTGCTGATGGAAGGAGGTTTTTACTCAAAATCTCACGATACATGGCCCCATTCATTCTTTCCTTTACACGGATCAGTCGTCCTGGTCCCTTTGCAGAAAAACAGCCTCAAAGCATGATGTTTCCACCCCCATGCTTCACAGTAGGTATGGTGTTATTTGGATGCAACTCAGCATTCTTTGTCCTCCAAACACGACGAGTTGAGTTTTTACCAAAAAGTTATATTTTGGTTTCATCTGACCATATGACATTCTCACAATCTTCTTCTGGATCATCCAAATGCTCTCTAGCAAACTTCAGACGGGCCTGGACATGTACTGGCTTAAGCAGGGGGACACCTCTGCCACTGCAGGATTTGAGTCCCTGGCGACGTAGTGTTTTACTGATGGTAGGCTTTGTTACTTTGGTCCCAGCTCTCTGCAGGTCATTCACTAGGTCCCCCGGTGTGTTTCTGGGATTTTTGCTCACCGTTCTTGTGATCATTTTGACCCCACGGCGTAAGATCTTGCGTGGAGCCCCAGATCGAGGGAGATTATCAGTGGTCTTGTATGTCTTCCATTTCCTAATAATTGCTCCCACAGTTGATTTCTTCAAACCAAGCTGCTTACCTATTGCAGATTCAGTCTTCCCAGCCTGGTGCAGGTCTACAATTTTGTTTCTGGTGTCCTTTGACAGCTCTTTGGTCTTGGCCATAGTGGAGTTTGGAGTGTGACTGTTTGAGGTTGTGGACAGGTGTCTTTTATACTGATAACAAGTTCAAACAGGTGCCATTAATACAGGTAACAGGTAACAAGTGGAGGACAGAGGAGCCTCTTAAAGGAGAAGTTACAGGTCTGTGAGAGCCAGAAATCTTGCTTGTTTGTAGGTGACCAAATACTTATTTTCCACCATAATTTGCAAATAAATTCATTAAAAATCCTACAATGTGATTTTCTGGATTTTTTTTCCTCATTTTGTCTGTCATAGTTGACGTGTACCTAAGATGAAAATTACAGGCCTCTCTCATTTTTTTTAAGTGGGAGAACTTGCACAATTGGTGGCTGACTAAATACTTTTTTGCCCCACTGTATGTGGACAGTATATCTTCAATATGCACCTCGGAATTGGATGAGGACGAGCTCAGTTGCATATCCAATGTGTGTTCCCTCTTCTCTTGTAGCCTGTGAGAAACACCCGATCATGTGACCGAGAGCCATGTGAGTGAGAGGTGAAATTTAAAATTATGCCACTGAATTGTGAGCAAATCATGTCTGCTAAATGAACTAGTGTAGCCCACAACCATATGACATAGCCAGATCAGCGCCTAACATGAGGAGAACTCCGAGTATACAATTCTTTCCTTCTGAAATACACTACATTTTCTTTAGACCTGTCTAAAATAAATAATGGATTTTTTTGTGATGGTGTAGGTTATATTACATGGCTTTTTTAGACTTTTTAAAATGTAGATGTTCCAAAGGTCTGCATCAGTGGCTTGTAGGCCGTGCATGGAAGCCAGGAGATGCTAAATGTGACCGACTGGCTGGATTCAGTCTTATGTAGCAACATTTGGAAATTGTGTTTTTTACATTGGATAAAAGTAGAGACTCAGAGCTAGAAAATTGTATATCATACACTACAGTTGAGGAACAATTGGAAAGTAATTGCTTTGAAAGTTGATAAACTTGTAACTGCACTTTTGAGAAAATGGCCCTTGAATGTTTTGGTACCTACTCTTTCAGCATTGTTCTCACCGTCTTAAGGCTGTAGCCCCACACGTGTCTTTAATAAGGATTCACATGTGAGGCTATATACTAAACAACCAAAGATTTCATGACTAAAGGCTTGTTTATACTACGGGTTTGTTCGTAATTTTAATCTGGAGTGCCAGTGTGCTCTGGGTGTCCGTAAACTCTGAGTGTTTCACTCTCGTAGTGTTCAGATTAGAGGTCGACCGATTTTATGATTTTTCAACACCGATACCGATTATTGGAGGCCAAAACAAATCCGATGCCGATTTAAAAAAAGTATATATTTTTTTTACATTTGTTAATTTTTTTTGTAATAATGACAATTACAACAATACTGAATGAACACTTATTTTAACTTAATATAATACATCGATAAAATCAATTTAGCCTCAAATAAATAATGAAACATGTTCAATTTGGTTTAAATAATGCAAAAACAAAGTGTTGGAGAAGAAAGTAAAAGTACAATACAGTATCTGCCATGTAAAGAAGCTAACGTTTAAGTTCCTTTCTCAGAACATGAGAACATATGAAAGCTGGTGGTTCCTTTTAACATGAGTCTTCAATATTCCCAGGTAAGAAGTTTTAGGTTGTAGTTATTATAGGAATTATATTTCATATACCTTTGCCTATTGGATGTTCTTATAGGAACTTTAGTATTGCCAGTGTAACAGTATAGCTTCCGTCGATCTCCTCGCCCCTACCTGGGCTCGAACCAGGAACACATCGACAAAAGCCACCCTCGATGCATCGTTACCCATCGCTCCACAAACAGCCCTTGCAGAGCAAGGGGAACAACTACATCAAGGTCTCAGAGCGAGTGACGTCACCGATTGAAACACTATTTGTGCGCACCCCGCTAACTAGCTAGCCATTTCACATCAGTTATACCAGCCTAATCTCGGGAGTTGTTAGGCTTGAAGTCATAAACAGCTCAATACTTGAAGCACAGCGAGGAGCTGCTGGCAAACGCACGAAAGTGCTGTTTGAATGAATGCTTACGAGCCTGCTTCTGCGTACCATCGCTCGGTCAGACTGCTCTATCAAATATCAAATCATAGACTAAATTATAACATAATAACACACAGAAATACGAGCCTTAGGTTATTAATATGGTCAAATCAAGAAACTATCATTTCGAAAACAAAACTTTTATTTTTTCAGTGAAATACGGAACCGTTCCGTATTTTATCTAATGGGTGGCATCCCTAAGTCTAAATATTGCAGTTACATTGTACAACCTTTAATGTCATGTCATAATTATGTACAATTCTGGCAAATTAATTACGGTCTTTATTAGGAATAAATGGTCTTCACACAGTTCGCAACGACCCAGGCAGCCCAAACTGCTGCATATACCCTGACTCTGTTTGCCAGGAATGCAAGAGAAGTGACACAATTTCCCTAGTTTAAAGAAATTCATGTCATCAGGCAATATTAACTAAATATGCAGGTTTAAAAATATATACTTGTGTATTGATTTTAAAGAAAGACATTGATGTTTATGGTTAGGTACACATTGGTGCAACGACGGTGCTTTTTTAGCGGATGCGCTTGTTAAATCATCACCCGTTTCGCGAAGTAGGCTGTGATTCGATGAGAAATGAACAGGCACCGCATCGATTATATGCAACGCAGGACACGCTAGATAACTACACATGGTTGATGATATTACTAGTTTAACTAGTGATTATGTTAAGATTGATTGATTGTTTTTTACAAGATAAATGTAATGCTAGCTAGTAACTTACCTTGGCTTCTTGCTGCACTCGGGTAACAGGTAGTCATGCAGTCATGCCATGCAGGTTCCTCGTGGAGTGCAATGTAAGGCAGGTGGATAGAGCGTTGGACTAGTAACCAGAAGATTGCAAGATCGAATCCCGAGCTGACAAGGTAAAAATCTGTCGTTCTGCCCCTGAACAAGGCAGTTAACCCACCGTTCCTAGGCCGTCATTGAAAATAAGAACGTGTTCTTAACTGACTTGCCTAGTTAAATAAAGGTTAAAAAATAAATAATAATGAATTAAATCGGCCACAATCGGCGTCCAAAAATACAGATTACCGATTGTTATGAAAACTTGAAATTGTTTCGATTAATCGGTCGACCTCTAGATCAGATTGCACACAGGATGCTCTGGCCGAGGAGAAGTCAAGAACCCAAGCTAACTGGCTAACAATGGCTAGCTTGCTAGCTACTTCCAGACACAAATGAGAGAATAGCTCACTCTGACCATTGGGATTATGAACCATAATCCCAACTAATAACGTGACTACCCTGCATTAATCTGCAGGTAGCTAACCAACCAGGTTAAATGTTAGCTAGCTAACATTAGGCTATAACTAGCAATGCAAATGGCTCTGAGATACGAGTAATATAACTACACAGATCATACACGTAAAGTCAGCTATCTAGCCATCCAGCTAACATTAGCTAGCTAACATTACACTTTAATTTAGAAACATGTAATATCTGAAAATGTAGCTAGCTAGACTCTCTTACCCGTATACATGGATGGACGCTTCTCCCTCTGTCACGATTCCATGGTTACCCTTAGTTTGAAGATGTCATCTGGAGCCAGGTGTTTTATACAACAGCTTTCTGTGAGTTCTCTTTTCGACTTCGTCTGCATATTTGCAATCAAATGGCAGAATTTTCTCCATCTCCTTAGCCGTCATACTCTGATTCCGCTGATTTCTGAACTCGGTCCTCCAGAACGTGGAGAGCAGCACTTATGCAGTTCTACTACGTGATATCTTTAAAAAAAAGATGCATTAGAAAGGATTACCTACACGTACTGACCAGTTCATATTATAGACAGAAGATTGCTACATGGAAGACCAATCCGAACTCATATCTCATGTCCAGCCCACTCATTATCTCAGCCAATCATGGCTAGCGGGAAGGTTGCTGTATTTTTCCGTGGCTAAACCAACTAGGCTCGTAATTTAACAATTTTATTTGTATTTACAGATGGCATACAAGTTTGTTATTTATGCACATGAAAGTTCACATGTTCAAATGGCATTCCTGTGAAGTAGTGATGCACGATATACGCCTAGTTTCCTGTAACAGATCACAATTGTGTTTATGTTAATTAACGGTCAATTACCGTGACACCGGCAGATATTTGCTTGACAATCACCGGCTGACAAAATTTCACAGCCCTACCTGCATATTAAATGTTGGGTAATATGATGTGTAGTTAGGGGTGGGGATGGGGGTGTGGTGACATGTGAATGCGGAGTATGGTGTACAGTGTTAGTGCTGTTGTAAGGATGTAGCTAGATGGTGTTGGATCTGTGAAATTGTCATGTTGTTCTTTTGGAATCGGTAGTGCTAGATACAGGCCTTGTAATGTGGAGACATTTTAGTGGGAGAGGTTTGGGGCGTGTAGTGTAGTCTATGGTGTATGGTGTACACAATGGGTTTCAAATTCAATTCCTGGAGGACCATTGTCTGTGGGTTTTTGCTCCTCCCTTGTACTTGATTGGTCAGTTAAGGTCAATTGATTAGTTAGGAACACCCCTCACCTGGTTATTTAGGTCTTTATTGGACACAAAATGAAAGTCCCTCAAGGATTTGAGTTTGTCCCCCCTGGTGTACACTGGTTTGTCATGAGATATAGGGATGAGGTGATACACTGCCAGATTGAGACTCAATGCACTCTGTCAGACTCAGTACACTGTGACAATAGTGAGATGTGATATAATAGGCCTCTGTCCATGTCCCCTTCAGTTACACAATTACTGTGATGTGTATTTGTGTTTTACTACTTGTTTGTTTGTGTGTGCGCCTTCCTTCCTGCACGTGCTTGTGTGTGAGTGTGTGCGTCTGCTTGCCTGCTTTTGTGTGTTTTCTAGTGTGTATTTTAACCTTGTCTGTGTGTGTGTGTGTAGGGGGCATGGTGGATAAGGACCTCCGACACTACCTCAATCTGCGCTTCTCCAAGGGATCCGTGGACCACGACCACCAGCAGATCATCAGAGACAACCTCTACCTCCGCACCGTACCCTGTGAGTCAACACATACACACACAGTCAGACAGACAGGCACCCAGAGACACACACACTAAAAGACTCACGCATAGACACAAGCACGGTTGTCATAACCTACCTCCGCATCTGACCCCTGACCATAGCAGAACACTAGGGATGAATGTCATTATTTATCCTCTCCTTGACATTATACAAATGGACAGGTGGGGGCCAAATCCCTGTGGGCATCCTGCATCTCTCTTTTACTCGACCTGTGTTGAGATGTGACATTGAGATGCACCCAACCTGTGTTTGAGGTGAGACTATTGAGATGCACAAACCTGTAGTTGAGTTGAATTGAGACTATTGAGATGCACCCGACCTGCGTTTTAGGTGCGGTGAGACTATTGAGACCCAGCAACTATCCCAATTATTGAGGTGCAGGACATACAGTATAGGCCACATTTGGTTTATTTTAATTGTTTTTTTCCAAGGTGGTTGATGCTAGATGTGCTAGATAACGGTTGTCTTTAAAAAAATATTGAACAGGCTGTGTCTGAAATGTCACCATTTTCACAACTTATGGCTACTATGTAGGGAATGTGTTGCCATTTCAGATGCACTCTGTGTGTGAAGATTTACCAGACTACTCTGGTAATCCATAAGGAGCCATAGAAAATATTTACCTACGTGAGGACAGAACCTCTAGCAAGAGTTGTAGAAGAAATGGTCAAACGTTTAAGTTTCAGGGCAGCAAAGACAGCCTTGAATGCTCTAGACATGCTATATGAATCCTGAATGAATGCAGTCTACCTATACTGTTACTTTGCGTTAACGAGGTCTCTCTCTCTCCCTCTCTCGTTCAATTTTTCTCGTTCTCAATTTTTTTTTTCTCTCTCCTCTTATTTGGTGTATTTTCAGTGTTCTCTCTCTTTCTCTCTGTCTGACATTGCCCTGGTGCTCCATTACTGCACACGCTCAGTATCTCCTCTTTTTCTTTCTCTCTTTTTTCTCTCTCTTGCTCCTTCACCCATCGGTCGCCAAGCTCTCTTTCCATGGCAACCAGCCTCGTCTCAGTCCTGCGTTGCCATGACGCCCTGTCTCCCTTCCCCCACCCCTGCACACAGGACGTGCACAGTATTAAAGACCCAATGCAGTCGTTTTTATACAAATGTCAAATCATTTCTGGGTAAGAATTGAGTACCTTACTGTAATAGTTTTCCATTAAAATTGACGAAAATAGCTTTTTAGCAAATAACTATTTAGCAAGCAAACATTTTGCTAGGACTGTTTGGGAGTGGTCTGAGTAGGCAGGGGAAAACTAGCTGTTATTGGCAGAGAAGTTTGGAACTCTCTTTGTTATTGGTCTATTAATCAATTTACCTGCATAATGATGTCACCAGGCAAGCTGAAACTCCTGCCCACGCAAACCTGCTCATTAGAAGATCAGGAAAAACACTGATCACAGTTTTTACAGTGTTAGTTTCATCAGCTGTTGTACATGATACAAAAGACAGGTAAAACATAATTTGGACTGCACTGGACCTTTAACACACACATAAATCAAAGACACACACACACACACACACACACACACACACACACACACTGAGTGTAAAAAACATTAAGGACTCCTGCTCTTTCCATGACATAGACTGACCAGGGGAATGCTGTGATCCCTTATTGATGTCACCTGTTAAATCCACTTCAATAAGTTTAGATGAAGGGGAGGAGACATGTTGAAGTAGGATGATTTTTAAGCCTTGGACAATTGAGACATGGATTGTGAATGTGTGCCATTCAGAGGGTGAACGGGAAAAACCCAAAAAATGAAGTGCCTTTGAACGGGTTATGGTAGTAGGTGCCAGGCTCACCGGCTTGTGTCAAGAACTGCAATGCTGCTGGGTTATTCACACTCAACAGTTTCCCGCGTGTGTCAAGAATGGTCCACCAGGCAAAGGACATCCAGCCAACTTGACACAACTGTGGGAAGCATTGGAGTCAACATGGGCCAGCATCCCTCTCGACACCCAGATTCATTGAGGCTGTTCTGAGGGCAAAATGCGTTTCTAATGTTTGGTATATACAGTGGGGCAAAAAAGTATTTAGTCAGCCACCAATTGTGCAAGTTATCGCACTTAAAAAGATGAGAGAGGCCTGTAATTTTCATCATAGGTACACTTCAACTATGTCGGAGAAAATGAGAAAAAAAAATCCAGAAAATCACATTGTAGGATTTTTTATGAATTTATTTTCAAATTATGGTGGAAAATAAGTATTTGGTCACCTACAAACAAGCAAGATTTCTGGCTCTCACAGACCTGTAAGTTCTTCTTTAAGAGGCTCCTCTGTCCTCCACTCGTTACCTGTATTAATGGCACATGTTTGAACTTGTTATCAGTATAAAAGACACCTGTCCACAACCTCAAACAGTCACACTCCAAACTCTACTATTGCCAAGACCAAAGAGCTGTCAAAGGACACCAGACACAAAATTGTAGACCTGCACCAGGCTGGGAAGACTGCATCTGTAATAGGTAAGCAGCTTGGTTTGAAGAAATCAACTGTGAGAGCAATTATTAGGAAATGGAAGACATACAAGACCACTGATAATCTCCCTCAATCTGGGGCTCCACGCAAGATTTCACCCCGTGGGGCCAAAATGATCACAAGAACGGTGAGCAAAAATCCCAGAAACACAACGGGGGGACCTAGTGAATGACCTGCAGAGAGCTGGGACCAAAGTAACAAAGCCTACCATCAGTAACACACTACGCCGCCAGGGACTCAAATCCTGCAGTGCCAGACGTGTACCCCTGCTTAAGCCAGTACATGTCCAGGCCCGTCTGAAGTTTGCTAGGGAGCATTTGGATGATCCAGAAGAAGATTGGGAGAATGTCGTATGGTCAGATGAAACCAAAATATAACTTTTTGGTTAAAACTCAACTGTTTGGAGGACAAAGAATGCTGAGTTGCATCCAAGTAACACCATACCTACTGTGAAGCATGGGGGTGGAAACATCATGCTTTGGGGCTGTTTTTCTGCAAAGGGACCAGGACGACTGATCCGTGTAAAGGAAAGAATGAATGGGGCCATGTATCGTGAGATTTTGAGTGAAAACCTTCCATCAGCAAGGGCATTGAAGATGAAACATGGCTGGGTCTTTCAGCATGGCAATGATCCCAAACACACCGCCCGGGCAACGAAGGACTGGCTTCGTAAGAAGCCTGGCTGGAGTGGCCTAGCCAGTCTCCAGATCTCAACCCCATAGAAAATCTTTGGAGGGAGATGAAAGTCCGTGTTTCCCAGCAACAGCCCCAAAACATCACTGCTCTAGAGGAGATCTGCATGGAGGAATGGGCCAAAATACCAGCAACAGTGTGTGAAAACCTTGTGAAGACTTACAGAAAACGTTTTGACCTCTGTCATTGCCAACAAAGGGTATATAACAAAGTATTGAGATAAACTTTTGTTATTGACCAAATACTTATTTTCCACCATAATTTGCAAATAAATTCATAAAAAATCCTACAATGTGATTTTCAGTATTTTTTTTCTAATTTTGTCTGTCATAGTTGAAGTGTACCTATGATGAAAATTACAGGCCTCTCTCATCTTTTTAAGTGGGAGAACTTGCACAATTGGTGGCTGACTAAATACTTTTTTTGCCCCACTGTATCTCTATGCTCAGATGGATTTAAAATGCAACAGTCTGACTCTGACTTATTTCCTCTGTGTGTGCGATATAGAGCGCTTAGTGACAGGTTCTGCCATGTCACCTATAAGAGCATGACCGTCTGACATGTGTGCGCGTGAGCCCTTTTAGCTCCTATGGATGTCTGTCCAGAGGCCTTTGTAGTTTTTGTTGTTGCCATGGGAAACGATGCCATTGCTTTGATTCTGTTTCCACCAGCACTCTGTTCTGTCAATATGCGCACGCATGCACGATAAGGATGTGACAAATGTAAAAAATGATCTTAACGTTTACATGCATGGGACATCATGTCCCACTATTTATCATCAATGTGATGGCTCGTTGCAGTGATGTATGACAGCGTGTTCATAGAAAACCAACAATCTGTTATTAACGCCACATATGGGGTGTCTGAGAGCTCGTGCTTTGTACTGGCAGAGGAATTTCTCCATCCTGGCTGTCACGGTTTATCCACATGGAATCTTGTAGTCTGGTTGTAGATACAGTGCAAGGGGAAAATATTCAGACCCCATGACTTTTTGCCAATGCGCACCTTGCATTGATGGTGTACATTGGCAAAGAAGCGAGGAGCCTACCAAATAGCACTTCTTCCATATCATCCTACAGAGGTCTATGCAGGCCAGACGTATTGATTGCTATGCCGTATCAGAAGGAGCAGATTCCAAGGTCTCTAATGAACCTTGCCAAATAACTCTACAAATTGCACGAATGGTCTCTGCTTCAAAATAACTTTTTCCTCAATTGATTGTGGCTCTGTGCATTCCTCATCAGCAATAGCCATTTGGCGAAAATATAATTGATATTTTCTTCTGTTCCATTATATTCTTACTGTAAAATATGTGTGTTGACTGTGGTAGGGCAGGGCCTGTGATGTCTGCTGAATGAACAAGTTGATTTCATTGGCAAGGCACAGTCATAGAATGGCATGGCACAGCCCTAGCCCTGGTGCTAAAGCACAGATAAACAAAACTCATCACATGCTATTCTGTTCTTTTGAAATAATTTGCCTTGTATCATGTTTTTTATGACTTTCCCAAATAAAATATGAATGGATTTATTTGTGATTGTGTATATTAACACGAGAAAGGCAGAGAGCATCATAATGACGAAACAAATGTAAGTGTTTAATTACTAAGTAAGTGTTTAATTATTGAAAGTCATGCCCCCCTCCGTCCTTGACTTTTCCTAAAAAAGTCTATGTAACACACTGTCATTGTTTGAATTTTAATATCACAAACTGAACTGATTTTTTGAATGGCTTTCCCCGGCCTGCTCTGCTCCAATAGTTGAATGTGCCATGCCCAGTTTATAATCACCTTGATAATTGCCTCAAATCTGAACCTAAACGAAGGAATTTCACACATATAACAACAGATTAAATAAACAAAGTATAGTATTATGTTGGATAATGGGTGAGTTGATGCGAACGATGCATAATTATGTCATTTCCAGTTGTGAATGAAGAACAGGGTATTCTTTTGTATTTATGTATTTACACTTTAACTTCTGTATTTTTTGTGGGTTTTGGTTTTTACATATAGCCTACTGGAACAAACTAATGAAAAATGTTATGTTCTTTCAAATATTTACATTCCATATTCTAATGTTACCTAACACCTTCATAAACACATCCAAATGAAATTAGCATGAAGGGAGGTCCAACAAGGTCAGGCTTTTCTAGTTATTTATTAGACTGGTGGCTGTTGGTACTCCTCAAGGCCCTGTTCTACTACTACTACTGTTCTATATGCATGCGGTCATTTAGACCTTCATGGCGCTTTAAGGATAAAATGGTCAGAGTTTTTTTCTTTTAGGATATTTATCTGAAAGTACTGCTAAAATACACATATTTAGGAAAAGTCAGGGACAGGTGTGTTCAAGTTTTTTTTAAAATTATTTATTGAAATTACAAAATTGAAAGGGGTCAGATGAACTGTTTTAGCAGTTATAGTGTTAAGCATTGCACCTGTACTGCCACTGTAGCTCAATTCCACGTCGGAGAGTGCATTTTAACACCTTCTCATTTAACTTCTCAAAGTATTGCCATGCCGGATTTCGCTGCTTTCGCTTCCCTGACTCTCTCTCTGCCATTTGAACAAAAATGACGTGCGGAGCGCTTTATATCCGTGGCCAATCATTTTAAATACTCATATCTCCTCCTACTAATGTTACAGCATTGTTACTGTATTTTTACCTTTAAGATGATCGGGTCCTTTTAATGGTAGTTTTGTGATAACTACACTGTGATTTAATTTTTGTGGGGAAAAAACACACAAAAAACATTGTTTTTTGGTTAGGGATTTTTTATGAAAGCTAACAATCCCTCACACCCCAAACACACGTAACCGCCCGCATCAGAGTTTCCATTAGCCAGTAATAGCCGGCTTTTGGCCGATTTAAAACTAAATAAATAGAAAAGCCGATAAATAAAATTGGTGCTGGCCAATTGTCTGTGAGAAGAAGAAAATATCCCATTGCGAAATAATGCTTTTTAGCCTATTCACTGATGGAAATACCAGTCGATGTAAATACATTTGACTGGTCATGCTTATCGGTCTATAGGTTAATTTACATAGTTTTACGGAATTAAATTGTCGCGTGTGTACAGTTTTCTTTGTATCTTATTTAGCACCCGTACAGCATACAGATACAGAGCCTTTGAGCGGAAAATCTGTCAGACAGCGCCAGAGCTGCTACTACAGCATCTCAAATAGCAAATGCATAGACAACGGCTTCATCAACAGGCTTCATCAGTGCTTCACACACCACTTTGCAATGAGTAGGAGGTAGTATGTATTTTGAAAATATATACTTAATTGTAGCCTAGCCAAAATCAGAACATATCCGTGGAGGCAATAATATATAATACTGGCAAGTCGCTCATCGAGGGGGTTGAGCTCCTGTGTCCCCTTTCCCCCGCCTGTGGCACAAACACTTGTGTCTGTGTAAGGCTATGCGCCTTTTGGCCTCCACTTTTATGTCGGACCACGTCTTTCTTTTTTTCTTTTTTTCTGAAAGGGTCTGACCTGAGGCAGCACCAAACAATATTTTTTTTGTTGCTTCAACCTTCCCTACAAGAACTTCCATTTCACACTGGGATTATTATAATTTTTTCTGCCTTTCTGTCGGGATTTGCCGTCATTGTCGTAATACAGTCACTATGGTTAGGTGCGTTTCACTGACTATTTATAGGAAACTATGGGCGTTAAAAGGGTGGGACAAGACGCTCGCTCACGTAAGCCAAATTTTGAGTTGATTGTGATTTATAAAGGGAAACCGGCATGGAACGTGCGTGTGCACTGTGTTATAAATCAGAATATTTTTGTGCTTAAGCACTTTCTATGTTTTGTCCGTACGCCACCTTTTGACGTAAACCCACCACACTGTTTTATAAATGAGGCCCCTAGTCTTGCCCTTCTTCACTCGGGTTGAGAGTTTCAGAGGGTCTTACCATTTTCAGCTGTGTAGCCACTGCTCCACGCTGTCTGGTCTTGTAGTTTTTTTTCACCATTTCAACGTGTGGGCCACAGCCTCGCATTCTCTGGTCTAATGTAAATTTCATTAGTTAGTCCTTTTAACTTCTTAAGGCACTCTGGCCTTGGAAGGCGTTCTGTCATGTTGACACAAACTCTAAGCTCACTTGGGCGTGGCTACTGACTGGGAACAAGTTTGCATTAAATATTATTCTCATTTAGAAGCCTAAATCACATTTTTATATTGTATTAACATCCTACTGGGTAGGAACATCACAGCTAGAATGTGTTTCCTTCCTAAGTTACAGTTTTTACGTTATACTTCAACATACCAATTTTAATGACATCACAAAATGGACATACATTTTCCATATTCCATCTCTCATCATTCCCAACATTCGGATGTTGAAATATGTTGTCCCAGTGTTCATTGTTTGATGTTGAAGTTTTTGGTGACCACTCTTCTGTAACACCCATACATTCAATTCTCCCTACTAGAGACCAAGAAAGTGAACATTCTCTCTAAAATGTGTGACCGGCTGTTGTTGTTGCCATGGGAACCCCCGGTTGGGTCTGGCTATCTGTCAGCCATTGCCAGTTGATCTGGCACCTTTGATCCTCACCAAGGAGAGAGAGTCATGACACTTGTGATGCGTTGATGCTTCCTTTGTGGTGCATTGATGCTACCTTTGATGTATTGCCACTATGTTTATGCTACTTTGCTTCTATGTTTGCTCTTATGTGCCGGTGTGTGGAAGCGATGACACAGAAGAGATTGTTTAATATGCTTTCCCAACTGCAAAGCACTAAGCCTTACTCTGTCTTTTCTCTTTCTCTCTATTCCTTGTCTCTTCTCTTTCTATCCCTTTCTACTTTCGCTCTCATCCCTCGACATCTCTCTGTTTGTTCCCTCTAGCCTTTTCTTAGTCTCCCTATTCCCTCTCTGTTATTAATTGTTCTCTCTTTCCCTTTGTTCTCTCCATTCTGTTCCTCTCCCGTCATTTCCTTCAAGCAGTCTTCTCTCATTCTACTCTGTCACGGCTGGGAACAAGACCTACTCTCGCTTTCTCTCCTTATCTCTCTCCCTTTATCTCTTTCTTCCTCATTCTATCTCTATTCTGTGTTGAGGGGTTAACAAAGAAATAGGTATTCCTTTTTGCTTAATTTAGAGTTAACCTTTCTAGGGCAGGCGTTCCGCTAGCGGAACCCCTCGGCAACATTCCGCTGAAAAGGAGATTCAAAAATATTTTTTAGAAATATGTAACTTTCACACATTTAAGTACATTTTTAGATTTTTTTCTCCAAATGATCTCAAAATCCCAACTTTGATTGGAATTGGGTGCATAACTCATTTGGGCATCCACCGAAGGTACTCATAATGACAGAAATCGTATTTAGATTATGGTAATGAATCTTAACAGAACATGCAACTCATGTAATGAAGCAGCCAATAAATTGTTTGCCTAATTGCAATTCGCGGGAAAACACAATTCTAAACAGTGCACCTGGGAAAATGCCATGATAAACAATGCACCTGATAGATGGTCCATATGTGACAGAGATTGTAGTGACTTTGAATGAAGGGGAATCTAAAGTTGCAACAACTAGGATGCATTGCTAATATAACTGGGATGGTGCCTTTTGGCTTCTGGGCAACGACAGAAATTTGATATGTTAACCAAAAGAACAGAAGAGAAATGGCATAGCTGTGGGTCCAATAGGGAAGTAAATGGAAATACATTTGTCGATAGAGAAATAAATGAAATCATTCATAATAGTTAGCCACAGAGAAGTCAAGGATCATTAGCTTCATAATTTAAAAAAATTGTTGCTGTGGATTATTTTTAATCACATGTAGGTCTATGCCTATTTGGGAAGCCTGCAATTTGGGCGTTGTGCGTGGCAATAGTTAAAAGCATGTGTGAAGATAATGTGTCTTATGTATAATTTTCATTATTGAGACAAGAAGAAGGTAGGGGTCTGTAGCAAAGATATAGGCGAGTTTCTCTCCAGAATAGCTCAGCTGTTTCATTGTGTGAATTGTTTGTCCTTTACTATTTTAAATCAATTCCCCATTACATATGTTACTAGTAGTTCATGTACCATTAATCCCTGTCATGTTAATGCATGTATTAATTAGCTATTTACCGTTCCCATTCTCGGAGTGGAAACGTTTTTTGCAGAGTTCATAACCTGCTACGCTTCTGAGAAACACGTTTTTTCACAACCATTTTTTCATTGACTTTCATTTGGAGTGCTCCATGTGAGCAATGAGCATGTGTCTGGTTTCTCTGTCCTGATAATGTTGGGGGAATGCGCGCCCCTGAGCACACATAGAAGTCCCTGCGCTGCTCTGCATTGGAAAGATAATATAAATTCAGTAAAAAAAGAAATAAATTGCTGAATTTATATTATCTTTCCAATGCAGAGCAGCGCAGGGACTTCTATGCGTGCTCAGGGGCGCGCATTCCGCCTGTCTTTCAAAAATAATTCGTAAAAATCCAAATAACTTCACAGATCTTCATTGTAAGGATTTAAACACTGTTTCCCATGTTTGTTCAATGAACCATAAACAATTAATGAACATGCACCTGTGGAACGGTAGTTAAAGTTAAGACACTAAAAGCTTACAGACAGTAGGCAATTAAGGTCACAGTTATGAAAACTTAGGACACTTAAAGAGGCCTTTCTACTGACTCAGGGTCCCTGCTCATCTGCGTGAACTTGCCTTAGGCATGCTGCAAGGAGGCATGAGGACTGTAGATGTGGCCAGGGCAATAAATTGCAATGTCTGTACTGTGAGACGCCCAAGACAGCGCTACAGGGAGACAGGACAGACAGCTGATCGTCCTCACAGTGGCAGACCACGTGTAACAACACCTGCACAGGATCGGTACATACAAACATCACACCTGCGGGACAGGTACAGGCAGGCAACAACAACTGTGCGAGTTACACCAGGAGTGCACAATCCCTCCATCAGTGCTCAGACTATCCGCAATAGGCTGAGGGAGGCTGGACTGAGGGCTTGTAGGCCTGTTGTAAGGCAGGTCCTCACCAGACATCACCACCACCGTCGCTGGGCTATCAAAAAGTGCTCTACACTGATGAGTCACGGTTTTGTCTCACCAGGGGTGATGGT
Source organism: Oncorhynchus tshawytscha (assembly GCF_018296145.1). NCBI lineage: Eukaryota > Metazoa > Chordata > Actinopteri > Salmoniformes > Salmonidae > Oncorhynchus > Oncorhynchus tshawytscha. The sequence goes on along the minus strand of NC_056434.1, from coordinate 54,967,337 downwards.
GGGATTCCCATTTGTCATCGAAGGAATGAGCGTTACACCGAGGCCTGTACTCTGGAGCGGGATCTATTTGGAGGTGGAGGGTCCATCATGGTCTGGGGCGGCGTGTCACAGCATCATCGGACTGAGCTTGTTGTCATTGCAGGCAATCAACGCTGTACGTTATAGGGAAGACATCCTCCTCCCTCATGTGGTACCCTTTCTGCAGGCTCATCCTGACATGACCCTCCAGCATGACAATTGCACCAGCCATACTGCTCGTTCTGTGCGTGATTTCCTGCAAGACAGGAATGTCAGTGTTCTGCCACGGCCAGCGAAGAGCACAGATCTCAATCCCATTGAGCACGTCTGGGACCTGTTGGATCGGAAGGTGAGGGCTAGGGCCATTCCCCCCAGAAATGTCCGGGAACTTGCCGGTGTCTTAGTGGAAGAGTGGGATAACATCTCACAGCATGAACTGGCAAATCTGGTGCAGTGCAGTACTTAATGCAGATACAGTGCAGTACTTAATGCAGCTGGTGGCCACACCAGATACTGACTGTTACATTTGATTTTGACCCACCCCCCCATTTTGATCAGTGGCACATTATTCCATGTCTGTTGGTCACATGTCTGTGGAACTTGTTCAGTTTGTCTCGGTTGTTGAATCTTGTTATGTTCATACAAATATGTACACATGTTAAGTTTGCTGAAAATAAACACAGTTGACAGTGACAGGACGTTTCTTTTTTTTTGCTGAGTTTATTAAAACTATAGTTAATCGGTGTAAGCTATTAGATTCTTTTACAACAATCTCCCCCTTGCTAATCACCAATCTTCGGTGTAAAAGAGCAATGGAAGTTATAGGCCAACTGTTGTATTAGCTTATAGGCAATGAGTACCATGCTCTCATTTCTTTATCTGCGAAAGTAGCACAGTGTATCAATGTTTCCGTAAGGCATATGCTGGTGATCTCACATTAGTTTACTTTAAAATGTAATAATTTTCATTCAGATTTTTATGATTAACCATGTGACAATGATAAAAAAATAAATGTTATTATGGAAATTAAACTGTTCTATGAAAATGTGCATATGAAAATCATAACTGGTGCGCAGAACGGTAGCAATGGTAGGATAAATTGTAAACTTGCCCAAACTTGAAACTGACATGCAGCCTATAAAGTCTTTATAAAATTATTGCCTCCACATTTCCATGGTCGGATTTTGCCTGTAGTCTACTTTAAAGCAAGTTAAGACATGCCTATATGAAATAAAACTTTCAGGTTTCAAACAATTAATTATGTTTTCAAAATGCATACTTCCTCCAGCTCTCATTGATGGGTGACTCGCTGATAGCCTCTTCCCTGCACTTGTATTGTGAATGGAGGCACGCTTCTATTTCCAGTTGAGAAATAAAAATAGCAGCTCTTCTTAATCGTGCACCAAAACTGTTTTTAACATGCAATTGCATTTAGAATTGTGGCATAATGAATGTGCTTACAAAAGCATGTTTTACTCCAGTAGCAACCAGCCGAGGAGCTGTAGGAGAAATCTCGCTCAAAATAGGCTCTGTATGCTGTATGATTGTGATTGATGTGTTGGATAAATAAAATGCATGATGACTAATGAAAATACACACAGGCCAATTTAATTCCATAAAATGATGCAAATGAACCTATAGCATGATGGCCAAATGTATTTATATCGACTGGTGTTTCCATCAATTTATAAAAAGCATTATTTTGCAATGGTATTTTTTTTCTCATGGTCATTTTGGCCAGCAGCAGTTGTATTTATTGGTTTAGAATGTTGATGAGAAATGTAACCCTTTCCACTTTCCGGAGGACCAAATTTTGAAATCAGCTGAATATACGGTGGAATTAGAGTATGATAGCTAAGGAGATGGATAAAATTCTGGCGTTTGATTGCAAATATGCAGACAGAGTTTTTATTTTTTTATTTATTTTTTATTTCACCTTTATTTAACCAGGTAGGCTAGTTGAGAACAAGTTCTCATTTGCAACTGCGACCTGGCCAAGATAAGAGTTACACATGGAGTAAACAATAAACATGTCAATAACATAGGAGAAAAAAAAAGAATATATGTACATTGTGTGCAAAAGGCATGTAGGCAATAAATAGGCCATAGGAGTGAATAATTACAATTTAGCAGATTAACAATGGAGTGATAAATGATCAGATGAACATGTGCAGGTAGAGATACTGGTGTGCAAAAGAGCAGAAAAGTAAATAAAATAAACAGTATGGGGATGAGGTAGGTAAATTGGGTGGGCTATATACCGATGGACTATGTACAGCTGCAGCGATCGGTTAGCTGCTCAGATAGCAGATGTTTAAAGTTGGTGAGGGAGATAACATTTTTGCAATTCGTTCCAGTCGCAGGCAGCAGAGAACTGGAAGGAAAGGCCAAATGAGGTTTTGGCTTTAGGGATGATCAGTGAGATACACCTGCTGGAGCGCGTGCTACGGGTGGGTGTTACCATCGTGACCAGTGAACTGAGATAAGGCAGAGCTTTACCTAGCATAGACTTGTAGATGACCTGGAGCCAGTGGGTCTGGTGACGAACATGTAGCGAGAGCCAGCCGACTAGAGCATACAGGTCGTAGTGGTGGGTGGTATAAGGTGCTTTAGTAACAAAACGGATGGCACTGTGTACCCTACTCCTCGGCCAGAGCGTCCAGTGTGCGCTCTGAACGCTCCGAGAATGAAACGCTCTGAACTTATGAACGGACAATCTGACAATGCTCTGAGTTTACGAACACATTCTGGCACTCGAGATTGAATTTATGAACACACCCGTAGTGTAAACCAGCCTTTAGTCTTGAAATCTTTGGTTGTTTAGTACATGGCCTCACATGTGAATCCTTAAAGAGCTGGGTGGGGCTAAAGCTTAGGGTGACGGTGTGGACGATGCTGAATGGGTGTAGACAAAGAATCTCTCCAGTAGGTGTACCAAAACTTTCAAGGGCCATTTACCGTAATTACCGGACTATAAAATACTTTATTCCCACACTTTGAACCTCGCGGTTTATACAATGACACGGCTAATTTATGGATTTTTCCCGCTTTCACAAGATTCATGCCGCCAAAAAACTGAGCACCGTCACATAATGTGACGTAAATCGAGCGTGCTCAAACTTCCCATCATTCTGATTACGGTAGTAATTTTGTCATCCTCATCATGGCAAAGACACGGAGAAATGCATATGATGCAGCTTTCAAGTTGAAGGCGATCGATCTGGCTGTTGGAAAAGGAAATAGAGCTGCTGCATGGGAGCTTGGCCTTAATGAGTCGATGATAAGACGTTGGAAACAGCAGCGTGAGGAACTGACTCAGTGCAAAAAGAAAACAAAAGCTTTCAGAAGGAAGAAAAGCAGATGGCCCAAAGTATTTGCAGCCACTCGACATCAGTGTAAATCGTGCATTTAAGGTGGCGCTCCTTGTTCAGTGGGAGGCTTGGATGACAAGTGGGGAGAAATCCTTCACTAAAATGGGCCGCAGGCGAAGAGCATCTTATGATCAAGTCTGCCAGTGGGTCCTGACAGCGTGGAGCATTGTCAAAAAATCCACTATCATCAACGGGTTTCGAATGGCTGGACTGCTGCGTGTTGAAGGGGCAGCATGAGGTCAGCGGGGTATTTGCCTCAGGATGAAAGTGATGAGAGCGACAATGAAAACGATCCAACATCAGATGAAGCAATTCTGAGGCTATTCAACTGAAGGAGATGACTTCAGTGGTTTCAGTGCACAGGAGGAGGAAGATAGTGACCAATGACTTTCTTGGTAGGCTACTGTTTTAATTTTTGTTACAAGCCGTGTTTCGTTAAAGCCTATTTATTTTTGTTACAACGCCGTGTTTCGTTTAAAGGCTGTGTAAAGTTCATTTGTTTCAATGTACCGGTAGGCACCTGCGGCTTATAGACATGTGTGGCTTATTTATGTACAAAATACATATTTTTAATAATTCAGTGGGTGCAGTTTATATTCAGGTGCGCTTAGTCCAGCAATTACGGTACTCAAAAGTGAGGTTACAAGTTGATCAACTTTCAAAGCAGAATTACGTTCCATTGTTACTCCACTGTAGTGTATAATGTACAATTTTCTAGCTCTGAGTCTACTTTTATTCAATGTAATTAACACAATTTCAAAATTTGCTATTGTAACGGCCCTGAATTTTTCTGAACCGTCTCAGTGCTTCTCCTTCCAATAGGGCGCTTTCCTTTAATTCCCAATTAAATAGCCAGCATCAGATGCGTAAAAGTGGGGTTGTGATGGAGACGTGAATGCGGATGTGTTTAACCCTCAGTTCCGAAGCTTCTCTATTCCGTGTGTTTTGTAGCCTAATAGAGTTTACCCAGGATCGGATCCACTCTTTGCGTCCGTGGACTACACCTCTCCGTTCTTCGTGGCCTTTCTCCGCTGGAGATATGTTGGCGGATTGGATTGTCTGACTGACTACAACCTTTTTGTATACGGTATTTCATTTGTTTCGATATGATGTATACTGTGATGATTTATGTAGTTAGTTGTAGTTGAGGACTTAGTAAGAGTTGATACGCTTTAAAGTTCTGTGGTAAAATATTGTTATATTGATTGTATGATTAATACTGGGTTTACGCTACACTGAATGAACGGACAAACATTGCGTGACTAAGGTCAAGGGAGTTCCCTGAACTCCTTTACCGGGCCGGACTCTTTTTAGGCCCGAGGTACAGGACATTTCTGGAGGAACCAGAACTCATTGTGATATTATTATATGTGTATGTAATCATTGATGTTGCTAATACAACCCACACAAAATAATATAGTTGTTTTTGAAGTTCTTTCCAATGTTTTAAGGGTTTATGAAAAGTTTATTTCCATCCTGACTTTTACATAAGTCCTTTGTATTGGTGTAGACTTGACGGACCAGATGGGACTCATTCCCTCCCAAACTAAAAGGAGAAAGCAATGTTTTCTCTGGTAGGCACAACCTACCTGGCACCCCTATAAATAATAACCTCAAGTCAAAACCGTTACACTATATTTGACCAAATATAGCGGGTCAGTCACATTTTGCATTGGCGGATAAAAAAATATACACTACCAGTCAAAAGTTTTAGAACACCTACTCATTCAAGGGTTTATCTTCATTTAGACTATTTTCTACATTGTAGAATAATAGTGAAGATATCAAAACTATGAAATAACACAGTTTTGAAATAGTTCCCACATGCTGAGCTCTTGTTGGCTGCTATTCCTTCACTCTGCGGTCCATCTCATCCCAAACCATTTATTTGGTTTGATGTCGGGTGATTGTGGAGGCCAGGTCATCTGATGCAGCACTCCATCACTCTCCTTCTTGGTCAAATAGCCCTTAAACAACCTGGAGGTGTGTTGGGTCATTGTCCTGTTGAAAAACTAAGCGCAAACCAGATGGGATGGCGTATTGCTGCAGAATGCTGTGGTAGCCATGCTGGCTAAGTGTGCCTTGAATTCTAAATAAATATATCACACACAGTGTCACCAGCAAAGCATCCCCACACCATCAACTCTTCCATGCTTCACGGTAGGAACCATACATGCGGAGATCATCCATTCACATACTCTGCATCTCACAAATGTATGGAGGTTGGAACCATAAATCTCCATGTCTTAAAAGTAATGTTGGACTGTTGTATCTCTTTGCTAATTTGAGCTGTTACTTGAATTCTGTAAAGCATTTATTTGGGCTGCAATTTCTGAGTCTGGTAACTCTAATGAACTTATCCTCTTCAGCAGATGTAACTCTGGGTCTTTTTTTTCCTGGGGTGGTCCTCATGAGAGCCAGTTTCATCATAGCGCTTGATGGTTATTGCAACTGCACTTTTCCGTATTGACTGACCTTCATATCTTAAAGTAATGATGGACTGTCGTTTCTCTTTGATTATTTGAGCTGTTCTTGCCATAATATGGACTTGGTATTTTACCAAATAGGTGCTATCTTCTGTATACCACCCCTACCTTGTCACAACACAACTGATTGGCTCAAATGCATTAAGAAGGAAAGAAATCTCACAGATTGACTTCTAACAAGGCACACCTGTTAATTGAAATGCATCCCAGGTGACTTCCTCATGAAGCTGGTTGAGAGAATGCCAAAATATATTTTGATTTATTTAACAATGTTTTGGTTACTACATGATTCCATATGTGTTATTTCATAGTTTTGATGTCTTCACTATAATTCTACAATGTAAACAATAGTAAAAATAAAGAAAAACCCTGGAATAACGAGGTGTGTCCAAACTTTTGACTGGTACTGTATATCCAATCAAATGTATGATATCAATTGAGCCATTGAACAAATACAAATAAAACAGCTAGATAATGTATTTTTTTTATTAAACAAATGGTTAGTAGGAGAGGCAATATGGACAATTCTGGCTTTAAAAAATGATTTATGTTGTGCAGATGAGAGCCAAGTGAACCGAATCTCTCACAGTTGTGACAGCTAAGGTGGACACTATCACTGTGTTTTTGCCACTCATGCTCGCCCCATTGAGTATAATATATTATGGTGTGTATATATATATATATATATAATATATTAGATGCCTACCAATATTTGTTATTTCTTGAGTAGGCTGCTATTTTACTTGAAATACTGTATAATCCTGGGTGGGGGAAATTCGCCGCGTTACTAGTTTCCACCGCCGACACTGTGTTAGCTGGCCAGTGGCACTGTACCTTAGGTCGGCAGGCACCTCGATACAATATGGTGCACTGGTCAGTCGCATCGGCTTTAGCGGCTCGTGAGTACGGCCCACAACGCGGTTTATGTGTAAAATGCTGCCCGTCAATCCAAAATAAAATAGGGGTAATCTTTTGAACTGCTAGAATGGTGGAAACATAATGTTCACAAATCTGTGGTCAGTGTATTCTCTATGGCACTCATAGGCTGCGATACAGCCTATAGTCTCACTATTCTCTGGTTGATGTTTTTCTAGGTCACACTGCTAGATATTTACGAGCAATTTAGAACAGAACAAAATTGCTTTTGTCAACTTGATCCAGCCAGCTAGCTAGCTAGCAAACGTTAGCCAGCTATCTAGCTAGGTTAGATATTCAATGTTGGCTAGCAATAAATATGCTTATAGAGAAGGCAAGATACCTACCAAGCAGCTGCTGAGAAACTTCTTCCACTTCATAACTGCTTCAAGAAATATTTACTAAAATTGTCTGAGCTTCATGTGTCTCACCCGACAACACGAGGTTGACGTCTGAAACAGGTCATTTGAATCTACAGTAGGCATAAGCTATTATTGTAAAGAAATACAGTTTGTAAATACCCAATTGGTAGTTACAGTCTTGTCCCATCGCTGCAACTCCCGTCCTCCGAAACACGACCCTGCCAATTCGCACTGTTTCTTGACACAATGCCCGCTTAACCCGAAAGCCAGCTGCACCAATGTGTCGGAGGAAAGACTGCACACCTTGTGACTGTGTCAGCGTATATGCGCCCGACCTGCCACAGTAGTCGCAAGATCACGATGGGACAAGGACATCCCGGGGCAAACCCTCCCCTCACCCCGGCGACACCGGGCCAATTGTGCGCCGCCTAATGGGTTTCCCTGCGAAACAGCCTGGAATCGAACCCGGATCTGAAATGACACAGCATTTCACAGCCTTAGACCACTGCGCCACTCGGAAGGCCCAGAAATACAGTATGTTAGAGTAATTTTTACAGGAGGCTTCCGAATTACAGTTAATAACAGTATTTTTCAGCATTTTACCCACAATGCGTGCAATCTTCTGTTGAAATGACAGAAAAGTCTTGGTGTACATAGTTTACTTTAAATTGCGTTTTTTTTTTCTTGAAATAAAAATATATTAATCCATTTAATTAAGCTAAAGTTCTAACAGAAGTTCTAACAGCCTGGGGTGGCAGGGTAGCCTAGTGGTTAGAGCATTGGACTAGTAACCGGAAGGTTGCAAGTTCAAATCCACGAGCTGACAAGGTACAAATCTCTCGTTCTGCCCCTGAACAGGCAGTTAACCCACTGTTCCAGGGCTGTCATTGAAAATAAGAATTTGTTCTTAACTGACTTGCCTAAATAAAGGTAAAATTTAAAAATAAACTGCAGAACAAATATAATAATTTACCAACAAATTATAATCAATCCAATTACAATAATAATTATAACCAATCAATCCCATATAGTATGGTCTAACAAGTCTCTTGTACGGCCAATATTAAAAACAGTCAAATGCATTCGTGAATTCAATTGCTTTAGCTGACATGCTGCGGTTTATTCATTGTTTAATTACTCAAAAATCCAGAATCACATTGTAGGATTTTTAATGAATTTATTTGCAAATTATGGTGGAAAATAAGTATTTGGTCTATAACAAAAGGATGTCTGCCTTTGGATGTCTGCCATAGGAGCTAAAAGGGCTCACGCGCACACATGTCAGACGGTCATGCTCTTATAGGTGACATGGCAGAACCTGTCACTAAGCGCTCTATATCGCACACACAGAGGAAATAAGTCAGAGTCAGACTGTTGCATTTTAAATCCATCTGAGCATAGAGATACAGTGGGGCAAAAAAGTATTTAGTCAGCCACCAATTGTGCAAGTTCTCCCACTTAAAAAGATGAGAGAGGCCTGTAATTTTCATCATAGGTACACTTCAACTATGACAGACAAAATTAGAAAAAAAATACTGAAAATCACATTGTAGGATTTATGAATTTATTTGCAAATTATGGTGGAAAATAAGTATTTGGTCAATAACAAAAGTTTATCTCAATACTTTGTTATATACCCTTTGTTGGCAATGACAGAGGTCAAACGATATCTGTAAGTCTTCACAAGGTTTTCACACACTGTTGCTGGTATTTTGGCCCATTCCTCCATGCAGATCTCCTCTAGAGCAGTGATGTTTTGGGGCTGTTGTTGGGCAACACGGACTTTCAAGTCAGCCCGTGAGTTTCAAGTTTGGAGAAGATTATATCTGCCATAAAAATGCATCTTTATAATAAAAGCATTACTTACATAATTGCATTTGCTGTCACTTTTGTTAAGGGTGTTTTCCGGTAATGGAACATTTACGCATACAGCCTACTACCATGTGCGCATTGCTGCGCTTATAATGTGAAGATATAGCCTAATAGTTTATCACCATTTTAAGCTAAACGTTCTGATCTGTTGCGTGTGCCACCTTGCATTAAGAGGTTTTTGGTGCTAGTGGTTGTATTCATTTGGGGTCTCTGGCATCCCACAACTTTCCCAGACTATGTTTGGAATATTTATTTCTTGCACAGAATAAAATAGGTCGCCTTTTGTACTATGGGGGATAGTAGATTGAAATAGGCTAGTGCTTTTGCTGTTCGTTAGACCTACTAATCTTGTTGGCCTACGAAAAGTAAATGTGGACAATTCTTCAAATATCTTCAATATGCACCTCAGAATTGGATAAGAACGGTCGCAGTTGTGACCCTGATGTGTCTTTCTTAACCAGTAGCCTTTGAGAAAGACCTGATCTTGTGACAGAGAGCATGTGAGTGAGAGACGCTTAAATTTGCACTGCACACTCAGGGAGAGGGGCACAACCAGCACTTTGGGCTGCAAAAGGCATGGATTTTTTGGGGCGCATTACAGCTGCAAACGGGATGCCGCAGTGAAAATCGAGGCATTATCAAGTTCTTGTCAAATTGTAAATGAGAGACTATTGGAGTGTGTACAGCCTGCGCAAAAAACAAAGCATAGCTCATGCTTTTCAAGCGACTTTTTTCAAATCATCATTAGTCTCATCATGCACTCTTACAATGTATTAAAAATCTAAACATATAGCCCAACGTTTGTAGAACAACTAAAGTTATGGGAATAAATAGAAATTAAGCATATAGGAGGACCTATTTCCACTCAACACGGAATAGCTGCATGTGCGCACTCCCTCAAATCGCTTGGAGAAAATATTTCATTCAGTTTTGTTTGTATTTGTCATACTATAAAATATTATAAAACATTATAAAACAATACCACGGAATTCTAAGTAAATATTGTCTGCTAAATGAACTAGTGTAGCCCACACCCATTTGGCATAGCCTACATCAGGACCTAACATAAGGACATCTTAGAGTAAAATGCTGAAAAAAATGGCGCAGGAACAGAAGGCAGACATTTTACATGCCCCCAACCAATAGTGTTTTTTGTTTGTCTATTTGCGTTGTTTGTAACTTATTTTTTTACTTATTTTGTAAATAATGTTGCAGCTACCGTCTCTTATGACCAAAAATAACTTCTGGACATCAGGACTGCGATTACTCACCACGGACTGGCAGAATCCTTTTATTCCTTTTAACCAGTCTGATGAACGATATACTGCTTTCTCGGGAACAGGCCAAGATCCCCATGATTTGCGTGAAGGGGAATCGGAGAAAAAAGGTCCGGAGGGCGGGCTGCCTCTGAGAATTTGTAGGCGATCGAATAAACCCCCACTTCCTTCCATTCTGCTAGCAAACAAGCAATCTTTGGATAATAAAATAGATGACTTACGTGGAAGATTAAACTACCAACTGGACATTCAAAACTGCAGCATATAAGCTTCATGGAGTCGTGGCTGAACGACGACACTATCAGCATACAGCTGGCTGGTTATATGCTGCACCGGCAGGATAGAACAGCGGCGTCTGGTAAGACAAGGGGCGGCATACTATGTTTATTTGTAAATAACAGCTGGTGCACAGACTAAGGAAGTCTCGACCTATTGCTCGCCTGAGGTAGGGTATCTCATGATAAGCTGTAGACCACACTACTTACTTGGGGATTTTTCATCTGTATTTTTCGGGGGGGCTTTTACATACCACCACAGTCAGAGGCTGGCACTAAGACAGCATTGAATGAGCTGTATTCAGCAATAAGCAAACAAGAAAACGCTCACCCAGAGGCGGCGCTCCTAGTAGCTGGGGACATTAATGCAGGGAAACTTAAATCCGTTTTACCAAATTTCTATCAGCATGATAAATGTGCAACCAGAGGGGAAAAAAATGGACCACCTTTACTCCACACACAGAGAAGCATACAAAGCTCTCCCTCGCCCTCCATTTGGCAAAGCTGACCATAATTCTATCCTCCTGATTCCTGCTTACAAGCAAAAATTAAAGCAGGACGCACCAGTGACTAGATCAATAAAAAAGTGGTCAGAAGAAGCAGATACTAAACTACAGGACTGTTTTGCTAGCACAGACTGGAATATGCACCAGGATTCCTCCAATGGCATTGAGGAGTACACCACATCCGTCATTGGCTTCAGCAATAAGTGCATTGATGACGTCATGTACACAGTGACCGTACGTACATACCCCAACCAGAAGCCATGTATTACAGGCAACATCCGTACTGAGCTAAAGGCAAGAGTTGCCACTTTCAAGGAGCGGGACTCTAACCCGGAAGCTTATAAGAAATTCCGCTATGCCCTCCGACGAACCATCAAGCAGCCAAAGTGTCAATATGGGATTAAGATCGAATCGTGCTATCAACCAATCAATCAATCACATGTATTTATAAAGCCCTTCTTACTGATGTCACAAAGTGCTGTACAGAAACCCAGCCTAAAACACCAAACTGCAAGAAATGCAGGTGTAGGAAGCTCGGTGGCTAGGAAAAACTCCCTAGAAAGGCCCAGAACCTAGGAATAAACCTAGACTATGAGGGGTGGCCAGTCCCGGCTGTGCCAGGTGGAGATTATAACAAAACATGGCCAAGATGTTCAAATGTTCATAGATGGCCAGCAGGGTCAAATAATAATAATCAAAGTGGTTGTCGAGGGTGCAACAGGTCAGCACCTCAGGAGGAAATGTCAGTTGGCCACACAAGCTCACAGAATGGGACCGCCGAGTGCTGAAACATGTAACATGTAAAAATAGTTTGTCCTTGGTTGCAACACTCACTACCAAGTTCCAAATTGCCTCTGGAAGCAACATCAGCACAAGAACTGTTCATCTGGAGCTTCATGAAATAGGTTTCCATGGCCGAGCAGCCGCACACAAGCCTAAGATCACCATGTGCTTGGGGCGGCAGGGTAGCCTAGTGGTTAGAGTGTTGGACTAGTAACCGAAAGGTTGCAAGTTCAAATCCCTGAGCTGACAAGGTACAAATCTGTTGTTCTGCCCCTGAACAGGCAGTTACCCACTCTTCCTAGGCTGTCATTGAAAATAAGAATTTGTTCTTAACTGACTTGCCTAGTAAAATAAAGGTAAAAAAAAAAAAGTGCAATGCCAAGCGTTGGCTGGAGTGGTGGAAATGCAGTTTCTTCAACATCTTTCAGTCCAACGGATTAATCTGTGTTTGGCAGATGCCAGGAGAACGCTACCTACCCGAGTGCCAACTGTAAAGTTTGGAGGAGGAGGAATAATGGTCTGGGACTGTTTTTCATGTTTCGAGCTACGCCCCTTAGTTATCTTCTGGCTGAAGCGTACAATGACATTCTAGATGATTCTGTGCTTCCAACTTTGTGACAACCGTTTGGGGACGGCCCTTTTCTGTTTTAGCATGACAATGCCCCCATGCACAAAGCGAGCCTTGTGGAAGGCTACCCAAAACGTTTTACCCAAGGTAAACAATTTAAAGGCAATGCTACCAAAAACTAATTGAGTGTATGTAAACTTCTGACCCACTGGGAATGTGATGAAAGACACAAAAGCTGAAATAAATAAATCTCTACTATTATTCTGACATTTCACATTCTTAAAATAAAGTGGTGATCCTAACTGACCTAAAACATAACATTTTTGCTTGGGTTAAATGTCAGGAATTGTGAAAAACTGAGTTTAAATGTATTTGGCGTATGTGTATGTAAACCTCTGACTTCAACTGTATGTGTGTATGTGGCATTGTTGTTCTAATATTGTATGAATTCGTTTTTTACTCTGAGATGATTTGTGGATACGGGCCCTGGTGTGTGTGTGTTTGTCAGTGGAGGATCCTCAGAGGAGGAAGGGGAGGACCATCCTCTTCAGTGATTTTCATATATTAAAAACATGGATCCTTTTTAGATAACTAAATATATTCACAAGACACCAAATAATTTATTAAAACACATTGTTTTGCAACGAAGGTCTACAGTAGCCCCAAGAGCACTCTGTAGGGTAGCACCATGGTGTAGCCGGAGGACAGTTAGTTTCCGTCCTCCTCTGGTAACATTGACTTCCATATAAAACCTAGGAGGCTCATGGTTCTAAACCCCTTCCATAGACTTACACAGTAATTATGACAACTTCCGGAGGACGTCCTCCAACCTATCATAACTCTTGCAACATCAAAGGATCAGAGAATGAATCTAATACTGGAAGCATAAGCTACAGCTAGCTAGCACTGCAGTACATAAAATGTGGTGAGTAGTTGACTAAAAGAGAGAGAAAGACAATAGTTGAATAGTTTTGAGCAAATTCATTTCTTCAAAAATGAAGGAGAATAGATAGCGATTTCACTTTTTAGTTTCACTGCTAGCAGATGCAGCTAGCTAGTTTAGCCTGCTCAAACTGAGGGATGCTATGTTAGCTAGCTGGCTATGACTATCCAACACAACACTGGAACTCTTCCAAGTCAAGGTAAGCTTTTGGTTTTACTAATTTATTGCTAGCAGGGTCCGCAGGTGTGAGTGCTAAACTGCTTACCGACTGTACACTGTAACTTTACTGCATGATTGTAGCAGGTTTACTAGCGTGTTTGTGCTATTAACTATGTTGACTATGATGTTACTTTAGTTAATATGGTGACAACGATGTAGGCTGTGTGTAGCAGTTATGATATGGTTTGGCTTGGTGTGTTGTGCATTGAAGTCCACAATCGAAGGGAAAAAGTAAGAGAAGGGTAGCGCATAGATGTGAGAAGGAATACAACGTGGCTGCTAAGAAAGTGAACCGTCTGTACTTGCTTTCATGGGTTGATTTATTCCTCCGATTCTGTTGAAAAATGTTTCTTAAATGTAAGCAAACGGAACAAAACGGGGATAAACATATCTGAATTTTCCCAATATAAACTCTCATTTGCAACTGTTGGACTAATGATTACACACTAGATCAGCTAGATACAGGCAAGAGTGTGCAAGGCAGTATGGAATGTGTCACTGTCTGTCACCATTTTCTCTCGACCTGTGTGCACCTACACTGTACACTTTCATTCATAGGCTAGGTTGTAGCAACCTCATGATGGGTATAGGGAAAATGTAAGTATTGTCACACCCTGGTCTTAGTATTTTGTGTTTTCTTTCTTTATTTGGTCAGGCCAGGGTGTGACATGGGTTTATTTTGTGTTGTGTTTATGTATGGGGGTTTTTCGTAGGTTTTGGGATTGTGGCTTAGTGGGGTTTTCTAGCATAGTCTATGGTTGCCTGAGGCGGTTCTCAATCAGAGGCAGGTGATTCTCGTTGTCTCTGATTGGGAACCATATTTAGGCAGCCATATTCTTTGAGTGTTTCGTGGGTGATTGTTCCTGTCTCTGTGTTAGTTTGCACCAGTTTAGGCTGTTTCGGTTTTCACGTTACGTTTATTGTTTTTGTATTTATCATGTTTCTTCATCCTTAAAGATGTATCGATTTAACCACGCTGCATTTTGGTCCGACTCTCTTTCACCCGAAGAAAACCGTAACCAAGTATAATAAACCTGTCGATGTTACATGTAACTATTCCCCAGGTCGTTGCAGTAAATGAGAATGTGTTCTCAGTCACCTTACCTGGTAAAATAAAACAAAATGTAATAAAAGAACTGGGTGAATGGAATATGAATGACATTTAAACTCAGTACAGGGACAGGAGACTTACACAGTAGGTGTGAGGACGCGGCCAGGGATGCCGTCTGAGCCGGCAGCCTTGCGAGGGTTAACACGTTTAAATGTCTTTCTCACATCGCCCCCGGAGAAGGAGATGGGGAGGCACAGTCCTTGGTAGTTGTTGGCACTGTATTATCCTCAAAGTGGGCAAAGAAGGTGTTTAGGTTATCTGGAAGCAGGACATCGGTGTCCGTGACATGGCTGGTTTCTTTTTGTAGTCCGTGATTGCCTGTAGAACCTGCCACATATGTCTTGTGTCTGAGCCACTGAATTGCAACTCCACTTTGTCCCTATGCCAACATTTTGCTTGTTTGTTTGCCTTGCGTAGGGAATAACTAAACTGTTTGTATTCAGCCATATTCCGAGTCTACTTTCCATGGTTAAATGAGGTGGTTCGCGCCTTAAGTTTTATGTGAATGCCGCCATCTGTCCACGGTTTCTGTTTAGGGTAGGTTTTAAGTCACAGTGAGTCACAGTGGGTACAACATCTCCATATACTGCCGTATAAACTCACTCACCGAATCAGCGTATAAATCGATAGACTGCCCGGCACATTTCTCAGTCTGCTTGATCAAAATAATCTTGAGCGTGGATTACGATTGGTCAGACCAGCTTTGCATGGTTCTTGTCACGGGTACATCCTGTTTGAGTGTCTGCCTGTAGGAAGGGAGGAGTAAAATGTCGTTGTCAGATTTGCCAAAGGGAGGGCGGGGGAGGGCCATGTATGCATCACGGAAGTTAGAGTAGCAGTGATGCACAAGTGCTACCATCGATATGCTCGGTAGCCATGTTCTCAAATTTGCTTTCTTAAAATACCCAGCTACAATATATGTTTTCCAGTTTGCAAAGATTCCAGTGAAGTTCCTTGAGGGCTGTCGTGGTATCGGCTTGAGGGGGGATATACACGGCTGTGGGAGATAATATGAACGGCATTTGATATTGAGGAATTCTAGGTCAGGTGGACAAAATGACTTGAGGTCCTGTATGTTGTTACTATTACACCATGAATCGTTAATCATGAATCATACACCCCCACCCTTCTTCTTCCCAGAGAGGTTTATTTCTGTCGGCGCGATGCATAACGGATCCCGGTGGCTGTACCGACACCGACAACATATCCCGAATGAGCCATGTTTCCGTGAAACAGAGAATGTTACTATCTCTGATGTCTCTCTGGAAAGCAATCCTTGCCCTAATTTTGTCTACCTTTATCTAGAGACTGGACATTGGCAAGTAATATGCTTGGGAGCGGTGGGTGGTGTGCACGCCTCCGAAGTCTGACCAGGAGGCTGCTCCATCTACCTCTCCTGAGGAGACGTTGTTTTGGGTCGGCATCTGGAATTAGATAAAAAAGCCCTGGTTGGTGGTGCGAACAAAGGATCCGCTTCGGGGAAAGTCTTATTCCTGGTTGTAATGTTGGTAAGAAAAAATTCCACAGCTAATCTTTTCATATGCAATATCTGATAACTAATTATGAGGCGATAAGAAAACACAATGCAACTGTTTAAACCTCAAAACAGTCCCCACTAACCTGCCAGCTTAAAGAAAATACACACAAAATGTTCAAATACAATAGTTTAAGGATTCATGCATTCAAACATTAATCCGTTCTGCTGGGTAACAAATAGAACAAATCCCCTCCAGAGATTGGACAGTTTGATGAGCTGAGCTGGTGATCCCTCTTCTCTGCGTCTGGGGACATAGTGTCCATCAACAGGGCACAAATACCATCAGCCTGAGAAAGGAGGAGGATGTGGTCAGAAGAAGAGTTAATGGATGATGAGGAGTTTCCCCAGCCATGCCTGTAAAAATATGTTGGATGGGAATTTAAGTGAGCAGACTACATCATTGTAAGTCAGACACTTAGCTGTGCAACTATAAAGATAATACACATGCATACATTCACCATATCTACCATTTTGAGCAAAGAACAT
Organism: Oncorhynchus tshawytscha; assembly: GCF_018296145.1. Lineage (NCBI taxonomy): Eukaryota > Metazoa > Chordata > Actinopteri > Salmoniformes > Salmonidae > Oncorhynchus > Oncorhynchus tshawytscha. The sequence continues at coordinate 54,950,608 of NC_056434.1, read as the reverse complement.
AAGGGGTCTCTTGTTTATGTTAAGAATCTTCAGTGAATACTGAGCATTTCATTTGACATCTTCATGATATCTACTGTTAACCGTAGCAGAGGAAGGATGCTTACCGTGGCCAGGTCAAGGATGCTTACCATGGCCAGGTCTGTCCCTACTTCTTCTTCATTGTAGGGTCAGCTTCGTGGGCCATCAGTAGAGCACACAACTGAGTACAACCCTTCCAAGCTGCCTCATAGAGTGGAGTGAAGGCCTGCTTGTCTGTAGCATTCACACGTGTTGAACTTGATCAGGAGGGTTGCAATGTCCACATGCTGTAGAGGAGTGACAGAGGAGAGGAGAAGTGACATTACTTACACAGTAGGTTTGATCATGTGCAGCACATGATCAACGTTGCCACTAACCTCTGTACCTACTGTATTCCTTTGTCTGTATCTACTGTGACCGCTTTTGAAGACAACCAGGGAAGAAAATGGTAGGCACAGGTGTCAGGGTGAGGAATACTTTCCCTTATCATGCCAAAAACACTCATCTTCAAAGTGATGTGCACAGATGAGATTTTGTTTGGGTTGGTTTCCAATTAATCCGCCTGACGTTTGCAACCCACTGCTGCAGCCTGGGCTTGTCATGAAATGTGAATCTGTGTGAAAAGATTATGTATTTTAGTAGTAGTCTAGGTCTTTGCCAATTTGTAAACAGTAAACAACAAATATACTAATCAGCTGTTAAATATTGCACAAATAAAGTAGGCCAACATACCTAGTGACAAATTAAGCACAGTGAAATGGTTTCCAGTAGAAGTTCAATAGTGTGTCTTTATATATGAAAACCTTAAAAGAGATGAAAACCACATACACCACCAATTGTGCTGACTCGAGTGCAGTGGAACTCTTAACCGATTGTACACCCATCTTGGAATACCCGACAGTCAAATGCTGCTGACCCTTCTAACTCCTGAGGGAGTTTCCAGCTGTTATTGGGATTGTTGTACACATTCTACCCCAGGACAAGAAATGTAGGTAACACTTTATTTGACGCATGGTGTCAACAAAATTTCGGTCACGAAATTTCGTCAGTCGGTGATTGTCAAGCAACTAACTGTCGGTCTCACTGTAATTAACATAAACACATTTAGCATCTCCTTCCTTCCACACACAGCCTACAAGCCACTGATGCGCACCTTTGGAACATCTACATTTCTATAAGTCTAATGAATCCATGTAATATAGCCTACAACTTCACAATAAATCTATTATTTATTTTAGACGGGTCTAAAAAACGTGATATGAAGAAAATGTCTATTTCAGAAGAACAGAACAGCATACTCGGACTTGTCCGTATGTTTGGTCCTGATCTGGCTGTCATATGACTGTGGGCTACTCTAGTTTATTTAGCATACAAGATTTGTTTATAATTCTGTGGCATTATTTTATATTATTTTATAGTATGAAGAATACAATTGAACAAAGCTGTATAAAGTAGAAAGGATATTTACTCCAAATGATTTGAGGGAATGCGCACATGCGGCTATTCTGTGTTGAGCGGTTTATAAAGAAATAGGTATTCCTATATGCTTAATTTAGAGTTAATGTGACTTTAGTTGTTCTACAAATGTTGGGCTATATGTTTTGATTTTTAATACATTGTAAGGCTGTATGATGCGACTCTATAATGATGATTTGAAAATAGTTGCTTGAAAGGCATGAGCTCTGCTTTGTTTTTCCCCAATAAGGCTGTACACACTTCATCAGTCTCTCATTCACAATTTGATAAGCACTTGATAATGCCTCAAATATTTCGGCGTTATCCTCATTGTGTGGCCGTAATGCCCTCTAATAGATTCCATGCCTTTTGCGGTCAGTGGCTGTTGTGCCCTTGAGCCTAATATAATAATTATGATTCCCTTCTCCCTGAGTGCTGCGTGCTCAGAAGCACCTCTATCTCACATGGCTCTCTCTGCCCGTCACGTGATCGGGTATTTCTCACAGGCTACAAGTGAAGACAGACACATCTCGTTCTTATCCAATTCCATGGTGCGTATTGAAGACATTGGAAGAACTGTCCACATTTACTTTTCGTCAGCCTACAAGATGAGTAGGTCTAATGAACAGCAAAAGCACTAGCCTATGTCAGTATTCTATAGCCCATAGTACAAAAGTTACCTATTCTGTGTGAGAAATAAATACTGTCTTGGACAGTTGTGGGATGTAATAAATCCCAAATGAATACCACCCACTAACATCCCAAAAACCTTTTTATGCAATGAGGCTGACGCAACAGATTTAGCTTAAAATGTTTATAAACATTTTCTTCACATTATAAGTGCAGCAATGCACACACGCGCAAATGCTCCGTTAGCGGGAAAACACCATTCTTAAAAGTGACCACAATTGCTATTATGAATATAATGCTTTTATGATAAAGGTGCATTTTTGTGGTGAAAATGTTCTTCCCCAAACTTGAAACTCACGCGCTGGTTATGTATGCCAGTTAGCTTCTACACCCATTGTAAAGCGGATTAATGTGCTTCATTTTAAGAAGTTGTTTGTCCACTTGTGATAGTTCGGAAAGAATTCAGACCCCTTGACTTTTTCTACATTTTGTTACGTTGCAGCCTTATTCTAAAATGTATTATAGTTTTTTCCCACATCAATCTACACAAAATTCCCCATAATGACAAAGCAAAAACAGGTTTTTAGGATTTTATCAAATGTATAAAAAATTTGAAACTGAAATGTCACATTTACTTAAGTATTCAGACCCTTTACTCAGTGAGATGACGCCCATGAGGCCATCGTAGAGGTGTGTACACGTGAGGGACGCTCTCCCTAAGGGGGTAATGCAAAGACCTTAACCCAACACCTAAGCGACCTCGACAAGCGGTTCAGACCTCTTGGCGTAATGATTAAGGTATTGGCTTGACAGTCGCTGAACCAGGGGCTACCCCCAGAATTCACTGCAATATCCCCAGCAAGATTCCAGGTGGTAGCTCAATGCTTTATGCTACTAGCCTACAGGTCCTCAACTAAATAACCCACCTTGTGCTATTCCTGAACTTTAGCCTCAGTGTTAAGCTGTGACAATTTCATATCACAATTCAATATAGTTTACCTGTAGATGAATTCCAGCCATTTCCTGAGAGGTTTGTGAGATCTGTAGAAAATAGATCCATGGCGAACAGAGCGATGCCTTTTTTTTGCTTTCCATCTTGCTCGTTCACAGTTGTTTTTAAAATGGTTTTCTTTTCTAATACATTTCTGGACTCTTTATCGTCATTGATGAAGCTAATTAGATACCAAACACTACCCAGATAGCAAAAATGTATCTTACTGCGATACAAGTTGGATCTATTGCAACATCTGGTCCGGATCCATAAAACTGACCTAGCCCGGGGTCCAAATGTACAACAGGCAAATACCTGCTGCAGTTTTCGATTTCTGGAGTTTGGCCAGAACAGGGTGCATGGAACGCTTATCAATCCAATAATTTAATATGATTGTTCAAATTGATAATGTAATATTATTTTTGATGTTTCAATTTCTCAATTTTCTGATCCACTTACTAAATTCAATAACAGTTTAGCCTATAAACTGAGTTCCAATTTTTCAATTTCAAATGTTTATATAGCTTTCGTTTTTCTTTGTTTAATTTTTATTTAGGCTACCTTGTGCAGTTTGAAAAATGAACGTGTGCGGTAGGAAAACTAGGTAATTCAAGTGGACGCTATAGGTTACAGTGCAGAGACCCTGTTCATCCAAAATGATGTATGAATGTGGATCCTCTTGATGCGAAATCACACACACACACACACACACACACACACGCATCAACATTCCGCCATGCAACTTTTGACTATGCATACTCTTCTATCAGCCATGGTGCGTTATGAGCACAGCCAAATTAAGCAACTTGACCTGGTGTGTGTGTGTGGAGGCAGCCTGCGGCTGCAACTACGAGTGCAAGCTGATTAATAATAACAAGTATTTAATTCAGTGGTGGCCACAAAATGTATCATACCAATCATGTTTTGCTATATTCAGAAGTTTACTTTTGATGTAATAGGCTATAGGTTACTTGGGTTTAACAGATGCCTATACCTTTGTCTTGTTTAGGGTACTAGGTGGTAACTAGATCATGCTTAGGTGAAAAAACTATAAAGGGAAATAAGTGGCTACATTTTACACTTTTAGAGCTATTACATGAAATAGCTCTAAAATAGCTATTTTTTTTAGAAAAGGGCGTTTCTTTTAAGTACCGGGGTATTCAACTCAATTCAACAGTAATCCAATCAGTCATCGGTAAAAGCGCGAAACTGAAAATAATTTGCAATGGTGATTTTTAGCATGTAAATCTTTGTGGGGAAAACAAAGATTTTCTTAATTGCACTGTAACGGTGACAAATGGTGTCCACAAACTGTTAGATCCTACATAAAGCTGTCCCAACAGCAGAGTCCCAACAGCATTCGAAACACCTTGCCACTGCTACACCTGGCTATCAGCAGAGCCATGTCTGACAGCGAAACAGTTAATTCAGCCTCATTTACTGCCTTTTTAAAAAACACAGCTAATATGGCTGACTTGCTTAAACAAATGTGGTTTCTACTAACAATTGAAATGTACAAACTATGGCATAAGGTGACGACAAGCGGATAAGAGGCAATACGTAATTTCGATTAAGACATTAATGAGCAAGCTAGGACGGACGTAGTCAATATAACTATTTGTTTAGCACTTTTGAAATGTACAGCGACAGAATTCAGAACATGGACCGTTCTTACAGTGTTCTTCCTGTACACCAAGTCAGAACCGTAGGATAAATAAAGGGGGGGAAATAGACCAAATGATTAAGGTGAGGCACATGGGCTACTAATAGCTTACTGCACAACATACACTTAGTATTACTTTCTTAGCTACAGTATACATATCTCCCTGGCATACTACATAATTTATGCAGGAGCATACAATACATTTTTGGACTCACCTTGTTGTGCTGTGCTCTCTTGAACAGGAAGGTGGCGCGGCCGTCCTTCGTGGGAAAATTTTGGCATCAAAGTCTGGCATTCTCTGGATTTACGGTGCTTTCAAGACAACTGGGAACTCTGAAAAAAATCAAGGTCGAATCATGATGACGTCAGTGAACTTCAGGTCTTAGCTCTAGAAAGAGGCCCGAGTTTCCGATTTACAATTCCGAGTTAGATTTACCATTCAAAAAGCCTATAATGGAATATCGAAGGACATTCATGCTTTCTTTAATAGTAGTAGGCACTAACGCTTGTAGTGATCATGTTATGGATGTTATGCATGTTATGGAGCCTATCCACAATTATATTGTCGGTTCCCGACGGGTTCGGGTTAAGATACGAATAGGCAAACATAGTTTACGGTGCATGGAAACCGGTAATCTAAAACACAACATTTGAATAATCAAAACCATTATTCTGTTTCTTGTTATTCAATATTTCCTTTAGACACTGCAAACAAAAAAGCTAACTTTTTAGCCTATGTGTTTTTTTAAATGTCATTTGATCCAAATCAAATGAACGAGGAATGACCCTTTTCTCATTTTTTATCTTGTCATCTAATAAGTATTAATTGGCCAAAAGTTAGGCTACCCCTACAGGTCCTTTTTAAAAATAATGCATCCTATAAGCTAATTACTATTTTGCCCCTGTCAGTTTCCCCCAAAAATGTTTTAAAAAATCTATATAGACCAATCACAAGCTTTGAATTAGAACTTTTCCTCAGCGAGTCATTTTGCTCCATGCAGTGAATGCAATTGTAAAAGGTAGGTCAAGGAATGCTAACAAAGTGACATTTCCCAAAAACATGATTACTTGTAGCGAATAGTAAAGTTCATTTTTGAATTTTCAATTTACAGAAATTGTCAAATCAGTCATAATTTTAGCTAGCTAACTTACAATGGTAGCTAGCATATTTACATTGTTTGCTGACTTGCTTTGCAAGCCACCTAGCTAGCTAGCTAACATAACACTTTATCATAGTAGCAAGGTAGGGAGACTCACACAATTAGCTTATCGTTAATAACGGTGATATCCAATGTCATCATTGTATACCAAATGTAACTCAAGTAAAGTATTCTCGCTAGCTTCTTAGTTATCATAGGTACATGTACAATCTTGATATTATGGTATTTCAATATATGTGGTGGTCATGTTACTGTAAGTAACGTTACACGGCTGGCTGTGTTAGCTGTAGCTAACGTTAACTAGCTAACTGTTCAAAATTCCAAATAAGCTTGCCCATATAGCACGAATTTGTATTATACCGTTAGCTAGCCAAATAACCTTTAGCCTACTAACTGTTAGCTAGCTAACTGTTAGTAAATTAAGAACATTGTATTTTTTATAATCACGTGTAACGATGTGACACGCTATGCATTGCAGCCATGAGACTACATTTTGGTAGTGCAATTAAATTGCATTCAGTGGAAAAATGTTTTACATTCACTCCATGTAGATGCTATCAAAATGTATTTGATTTAAAGCAATATCCATGTGACATAGACTTCTTTGAAAATTACAGAATGGGTCCTTGGCGGAAGAAGGAGCGCCAAGAAAAGATGAATTACGCAGGTTGCACAGGCCAGTGGCACCATCTGCTGTTCAACTGCTTTGGCAGGGTGAGTATTTATTTTTTCCATGTTATCTTTGAGATATTGTCCTTTGATTAAATGATTAGTATTTAATATGGGTTTTAATGTCAGTCAGATCTAGGACCTTACTCAAAATAGATAGATAAATAGATAGATAGATAGATAGATCTGTATTGTCTTCAAAGAGCACATTTGTTTTCACAGCCTGTATGGTAAACAGCTGTATATTCACCAACAGTCATCATTATATATATATATTTTTAAACGTCATCACACTCAACCCACCACCATCATGAAGGTATCATCTAGACAAGACAGCATGACATAACTTAATGGTAGTTATCAGGAGGGAAGTTAGGTGAGCTCAGTGTTGGGAAAAGGCACAAAGCTCTTGCCAAAGCATGCCTTTTTGCACAGCAGGAACCTGTGTGTCTGAGGCCGGATGGAGGGGTGTGTTTTAAAGGCAGTCTGTGTGATCTTGAATACTTTCTTTTCTATTAGTGACTGTGGCATTGTGAAATAGCAGGTGATGGAGCCATAGAGGAGGACGTCTAGATGATGCCAACTCCTTCATATGCTAAATGTATGAAAGAAAGCCTATAATACCAATATATGATAAACTATGAAAACAAATGATCCATCTTCCTCCTCGATATGGAAACGAATGACGAAGACAACGCCAGCGAAGTCCAGGACTACTCAAGGTGAAGTGTTGGGTAGGTTAGGGCCTACACTTCAATTATATGAGCAGTAACAGAAATTTATACACATCAACATTTAGCCCTTTCTGGTTTTTGATATAATTTAAATTAACTTTAACTGAAAGCTACAATATATAACTTTTTGGGCGACCTGACCAAATTTACATTGAAATCTGAGTTATAGATCTGTCATTCTCATTGCATGCATGTCTAATAAGTGGTCGATCTGTTCTATGTGAGCTATTTCTATTCTTTGTTTTTGCGTCTTTTGGTTTTGTACACCAGCTTCAAACAGCCAAAAATACAATATTTTTGGTAATGGAAAATATATTTCACAGTGGTTTAGATGGTACAATGATAATCTACACAATGACTGTTTCGTCACAAACTGAAATTAGGAGAAATAATCCAATTTTAGCAATCAGGAAATGGCAGAGCGATTTCTGGATATTGCACAAAACAAAGATGGTTGTAGTATATACAGTTGAAGTCGGAAGTTTACGTACACCTTGGCCAATTACATTTAAACTCAGTTTTTCACAATTCCTGACATTTAACCCTAGTAAAAATTCCCTGTCTTAGGTCAGGTAGGATCACAACTTTATTTTAAGAATGTGAAATGTCAGAATAATAGTAGAGAGAATAATTTATTTCAGCTTTTATTTCTTTCATCACATTCCCAGTGGGTCAGAAGTTTACATACACTCAATTAGTATTTGGTAGCATTGCCTTTAAATTGTTTAACTTGTCTCAAACGTTCCGGGTAGCCTTCCAAAAGCTTCCCACAATAAGTTGGGTGAATTTTGGCCCATTCCTCCTGACAGAGCTGGTATAAGTGACTCAGGTTTGTAGGCCTCCTTGCACCCACACGCTTTTTCAGTTCTGCCCACAAATTTTCTATAAGACTGTGGTCGGGGCTTTGTGATGGCCACTGCAATACGTTGACTTTGTTGTCCTTAAGCCATTGTTTGCCACAACTTTGGAAGTATGCTTGGGGTCATTGTCCATTTGGAAGACCCATTTGCAACTAAGCTTTAACTTCCCGACTGATGTCCTGAGATGTTGCTTTAATATATCTACATAATTTTCCTGCCTCATGATGCCATCTATTTTGTGAAGTTCACCAGTCCCTCCTGTAGCAAAGCACCCCCACAACATGATGCTGCCACCCCCATGCTTCACGGTTGGGATGGTGTTCTTCGACTTGCAAGCCTCCCCCTTTTTCCTCCAAAACATAACAATGGTCATTATGGCCAAACAGTTCTAGTTTTGTTTCATCAGACCAGAAGACATTTCTCCAAGAAGTACGATCTTTGTCCCCATGTGCAGTTGCAAACCGTAGTCTGGCTTTTTTATGTCGGTTTTGGAGCAGTGGCTTCTTCCTTGCTGAGCGGCCTTTCAGGTTATGTCGATATAGAGATTACTGTGGATATAGATACTTTTGCACCTGTTTCCTCCATCTTCACAAGATCCTTTGCTGTTGTTCTGGGATTGATTTGCACTTTTCGCACCAAAGTACATTCGTCTCGAGGAGACAGAACGCGTCTCCTTCCTGAGCGTTATGACAGCTGAATGGTCCCATGGTGTTTATACTTGCGTACTATTGTTTGTACAGATGACCGTGGTACCTTCAGGTGTTTGGAAATTGCTCCCAATGAGGAACCAGAGGTCTACTATTTATTTTCTGAGGTCTTGGCTGATTTCTTTTGATTTTCCCATGATGTCAAGCAAAGAGGCACATAATTTGAAGGTTGGCCTTGAAATACATCCACAGGTACACCTCCAATTGACTCAGATGATGTCAAGTAGCCTATCAGAAGCTTCTAAAGCCATGACATATGTGTCTGGAATTTTCCAAGCTGTTTAAAGGCACAGTCAATTTAGTGTATGTCAACTTCTGACCTACTGGAATTGTGATATAGTGAATTATGTGAAGTGAAATAATCCGTCTGTAAACAATTGTTGGCAAAAATTACTTGTGTCATGCACAAAGTAGATATCCTAAATGACTTACTACAACTATAGTTTGTTAACAAGACATTTGTGGAGTGTTTGAAAACGAGTTTCAATGACTCCAACCTAAGTGTTTGTAAACTTCTGACTTCAACTGTTTCTTTAAATTTTAAACAATCAAAGCATAATAGGCCACTTTTGCATCATTCTTACACTTAAGTCTGTCCATGTTTGGTGTCAAAGTGTCAACACGGACCCAGCGGTTTTGGCAGCTGACGTGCCTTGAAGCATATGCAATGTCTAAAACAAAGCCTTAGTACCTAATCCCTTGGTAACTTTCACACAGACCGAAGCATAACTGTGAGACTTTAAAACATTGTTTAACTTTGGTCTTTATTGAGTTTTGTTCTTTATTTAAAAACAACTTATCCATCTATGGAGGCACTGGGGCCAATTCAAACAAAGTCCCACACTGTCATTATATTAGCAATAATCGACACATCAAGAATTTGCCATTTTTTGATTTCTCATCATTTTATATCAACTGTTATTTTAGAGGTTTAAAACTGATAAACAAGCAAAGCAATATAGCCCACTATTACAACATAACAACACTAAAGTCAGTCCTAACTCTTTTTTTATCTAGGAAGTCCTCTAGGACTGTAGTTTTTCTGTGCTGTGTTGTGCTAAATTCTGCGTGCCTTCAGATTTGATTTCTCCTTGTTTTTCGGTGCAAAAGCGAAAACTGTAACAAATCTCTAACATACTACATCATTATGTTATGTTGTCATTGTTAAGTTCAGGATTTAAATAGCCCTATTCTTCTGTAATTACAGCGCTCTCAGTCTGTTATTAGTGCACCAGCGCAGTAGGTTTTAGTTACTGTTGGACCGGGCCCGAGTGTAATGGCCACGACAGTATGTGCTGTTGGTAAACCTTATCCAAGTTGTCTTATCTTTGGAGTTAACATTAGTTAACAGTCCAACAGTAACTGAAACTTACTCCACTGTCTCCAGAGAGAGAGAGCACTGTTATTACAGAATTATAGGGCTATTTAAATCATGAACATAACAATCATGTTAACTCATCATGTAATATAATCTCATGACAAAATATTGTCTTTCAGTGTCTTGAGACAACACTCAATCTACTTTATCCAATTCGGAAATGAGAGCCAAGGCCGTGATCTCAGTCTCATGATCAAAAGGTGGGCCTGACTTGATTCTCTCTCTTTCACTCATTCATTCTCACTCACTCACTCACTCACTCAATCTGTTTAGTTGTGTTTGCCACAGTTTGCTGTAATGATGGATATTGCAGTCTCTTCTTGTTTTGTTTCTATTATTGAATGAACGATTGTTTCAGTATTTTTATATTATTTATTGGTTGGTTGTCCAAAAACATTCGATTCTCAAACCCTTTTCATCATTTGTTATCATTAAAACAGTATCCTTCAAATACTGTAGCATGTCATCCTAAACCTCTTTGTGTGCTTTTAAGGGCTTCAACTTAGAAGCACTTGCACTAACTGTAAGAAAGACTACCTGTTGGTGTAATATATTTGATCAAAAGCCTTGGAAAGTCTGTTGTGATTCAGGTGGTTAATGAGGATGGGATGTCAGACTATACAGACAGTCAATCATACGGTGTTGTGCATGTGTAGATTATTTTTGGGTTTTACTTCAAAACAGGATGGTTGCTTTATTAAGTTATACAATTTGCAGGTGTCTACATCTCAGGGAGTGACGAGGAAGGAGATGATGATTATGACAGCTCCTCCGATGAGGAAGCAACCCATGAGGAAGAAGTGCAACCTCTTCGTCTCATATGTATCTCTCTCGCTATCTCTGTGTCTTTGTCTCTCCATCCATCCCTTCAACATTTCACATGTATTACCACACATTTTTTGGGGAAAATGTACTTTTTCTAGATTTACTTTGTTTTATCTGCGAGGTTTGATTTCGTTCAGGTTATTGGGTAATGTCTTGCAGGGATAGAAAACCAGCAAACTCCCCTGATTTATTTAACTAGGCAAGTCAGTTAAGAACAAATTCTTATTTACAATGACGGCCTGCCCAACATAGTATCTACAATGGCGGCATACTTGATCAAGTATCTGTGTTTTTGTTTATGTTATATAGTATAACGTTGACTCCGTGTTTTATACAGTTACCTAACTGGTATTCTATTTTGTCGGGGGTTAACCCCTTACACTCGTGGAAATTGACCTATGTGGATAGGGCCAAATTAAAATGTTTTTAACAGAAGAACCATAAAAAGAATATACATTGCCTTCGGAAAGTATTCAGACCCCTTGACTTTTTCCACATTTTGTTACGTTACAGCCTTATTCTAAAATGAAATTTAAAAATATCCTTTGCAATCTACACCCAATACCCAATAACGGCAAAGCGAAAATTGATTGTTTGATTTTTTGGAAAATGTATTCAAAATAAAACAGAAATACCTTATTGTTAATGTTTATAATGGCTGACACTTAAATAACGTGCCATAGAATTCTGCGGCACCATGCAAGCTGTGCTACAGTACGCTGCAACTTTTAAAGGATGAACCACTATATCAAAAGCAGCACTAAGGTCTAGGAGGACAGATGCAGAGCCTTGGTCTTATTCCATTAAATGGTCATTTACCACCTTCACGATTGCGGTCTCAGTGCTATGATGGGCTCTACAACCAGACTGAAGCGTTTCGTATACGTTGTTTGTCTTCAGGAAGGCAGTGAGTTGCTGCGCAACAGTATTGGGAGATTCGATATAGGCTGATAGTTTTTTTTCCTGGGTTAAGGTTTGTTTTTTAGAAAAGAAGCTGTATTACTGCCACTTTTAGTGAGTTTGGTACACATTCGGTGGATAGGGAGCCGTTTATTATGTTCAACATAGGAGGGCAAAGCACAGGAAGCAGCTCTTTCAGTAGTTTAGTTGGAATATGGTCCAGTATGCAGCTGGAAGGTTTAGAAGCCATGATTATTTTCATCAATGTGTCAAGAGATATAATATTAAAAAACTTGAGTGTCTCCCTTGATCCTAGGTCCTGGCAGTGTTGTGTTGTGCAGACTCAGGAAAACTGAGCTTTGGAGGAATACACAGATTTAAAGAGGTGTCCATAATATTTCTTTCTATTGATCATGATCTTTTCATCAAATAAGTTAATGAATTTATCACTGCTCTCTTGGTCAATACTGTTTTTAGTTAGCTTTGCGACAGGTTCAAAAATAAATGTAGATTGTTCTTATTCTCCTAAAATAAGTTGGAAAAATAGGATAATCGAGCAGCAGTAAGGGCTCTTCGATACTGCACGGTACAGTCTTTCCAAGCTAGTCAGAAGACTTCCAGTTTGGTGTGGCGCCATTTCCGTTCCAATTTTCTGGAAGCTTGCTTCAGAGCTCGGGTATTTTCTGTATACCAGGGAGCTAGTTTCTTATGACAAATGTTTTTAGTTTTTATGGGAGCTACTGCATTTAGGGTATTATGCAAGTTTAAATTTAGTTCCGATTTTTGTACTCTGAGGTCCTTGGGTAAGTGAAGGGAGTCTGAAAGGGCATCTAGGAATCTTTGGGATGTCCAAGAATTTGTACCACGGCTTTTGATGATCCTTGGTTGGGCTCTGAGCAGATTATTTTTGTGATTGCAAACGTAATAAAATGGTGGTCCGATAGTCCAGGATTATGAGGAAGCAATATTAAGCTCCACAATATTTATTCCAAGGAACAAAACTAGGTCCAGAGTATGACTGTGGCAGTGAGTAGGCTCCGAAATCCTTTTGGAGTGGGTCTGTGGACTTTTCCATGTGAATATTAAAGTCACCAAAAATGTGAATATTATCTGCCATGACTACAAGGTCCGATAGAAATGCAGGGAACTCAGTGAGGAATGCTGTAAATGAGGCATCCCCTTAAATGAGGAGAGGCCTCATTTAACACAATAAATTCATCAGGCTTAAGCCACGTTTCTGTCAGGCCAATCACATCAAGATTATGATCAGTGATTCGTTCATTGACTGTAACTGCCTTGGAAGTGAGGGATCTAACATTAAGTAGCCATATTTTGAGATGTGAGATATCACAATCTCTTTAAATAATGACAGGACTGGGGGAGGTCTTTATCCCAGTGAGATTGCTAAGGCAAACACCACCCTATCTCATTGTGGAGTTAGAGCCATGTCTATGTTCATAGTCTCCTCCAGCTTGGCTGGAGTCCATCACTCCTCAGCAGGCCAGACTTGGTCCTGTTTGTGGGTGAGTCCCAGAAAGAGAGCTAATTATCTACAAATTCTATCTTTTGGGAGAGGCAGAAAACAGTTTTCTGTTTAATGTTTTCAACCAGCAATTGAGTTGTGATACTCTGTGGTAGAACTCATCACTCCCCCTATCTGGGAGGGGGCCAGAGACAGTTCTCGATGCCTACACATCGTTCTAGCTGATTTACACGCTGAAGCTATGTGGCGCTTGGTGACCTCTGACTGTTCCATCCTAACATCGTTAGTGCCGACGTAGATAGCAATATCCCTATACTCTCTACACTCGCTAGATTTAGCCTTAGCCAGCACCATCTTCATATTAGTCTTAATGTTGGTAGCCCTGTCCCCTGGTAAACAGTGTATGATCGCTGGATGATTCTTTTTAAGTCTAATACTGCGGGTAATGGAGTCGCCAATGACTAGGATTTTCAATTTGTCATAGCTAATGGTGGGTGGCTTCGGTGTCTCAGACCCCGTAACGGGAGGAGGAGAGACCAGAGAAGGCTCGTTCTATGACTCAGACTCCTTGCTTAACGGGGAGAACTGGTTGAAAATTTCTGTCAGCTGAATGAGCAACACCGGTTGAGCATTCCTACAGCATTTCCTTCCAGAAGCCTTGAGAAAACTGTTCGGCTGCGCAGATTGTGCGAGGGGATTTATACTATTGTACTTTCATCCTTTCCTACACTTAAATTACAATTGCCTAACGATTGCGTCTGAAGCTGGGCTTGCAGCACGGCTATCATCACCATAAGGTGACCGTTCTCCTGTATATTATGAGTACAGCGACTGCAGTTAGAATGCATAATGTTACTACTTAGCTTCGTCTGGTGGAGGTCATGTAGAACCATGTCCAGATAAAGCGTCCGGAATGAAAAAGTTTAATTTAAAAAAGTTGAGTGAGGGGAACATTTTTAAAATATAAAACAGTAATTCAAAAGTAAAAACTGTGAAGTTGGCAGGTCGCAAAGTAACGTTAGCAACAAACCGTACAGCAGCACATAATGTTCGCAAGTTGTGACCGGAAATTACAAATCTGTCGTTTCTCTTTGCTTATTTGAGTTGTTCTTGCCATAATGTGGACTTGGTCTTTTATCAAATAGGGCTATCTTCTGTATACCAACCAACCCTACCTTGTCACAACACAACTGATTGGCTCAAACAGATTAAGAAGGAAAGAAATTCCACAAATTAGCTGTTAACAAGGCACACCTAAAGCCCCTTAAGGATCGGATACTTCATCTCAATTTCCGTCTAAAATGACAGACCCAAATCTAAATCAAGCTGAGGACATGAAGCAAGAACATTAATATTCTTGATACTATTTGAAAGGAAACACTTTGAAGTTTGTGGAAATGTGAAATTAATGTAGGAGAATATAACACATTATTTCTGGTGAAAGTCAAAGCAAACAAACATGTGTTTTCTATATATTTTTTTGCATCATCTTTGCAATGCAAAGAAAGGCCATACATTTACCTAGGAAGCTGGGTGTAATTGTGATGTTGTCCACAAAAGGGTGGCATTGTATGTGAAAAGTTTCAGACTGATATGTTCAAGAATGATTGCTCTTTATATTTTGTATCAAGTCTCCCAGGTGTCACGAGTTTGCCCAGATGTACACAAGTGTCCGAATTGGTCACTTGATACATTTCCAAGCATTTCCAAACATTTAAGTTTACACTGGCAATGTCACTTGAGAATTTAAATCACTCAAGGATATGGTGGAAGCCTCCAACACGTCTATCTTAAAACTCTCAAATGACATTTCCATTTCCATCGGTCACATGCAAGTCTCTGGAGCAGCTCTGTGATGAGATGCAGGTTAGCGCCAGGGCTGCTACAGATGACGTAGCCACCTGCCGAGATGCAGTGAAGCAACTGCGAGATAAAATTACATTGCATGAAGACAGAGAGAAGAGAGTGAACATACGTCTTGTGGGTCTGGAAGAAACGGCAGAAGGTTCTGACCCAAAAGGTTTTCTTCAGGAGAATCTACCAAAATGGATACCGTTGCTACAGTGGTTCCTCCTTTAAAAGTTGCGTCATACTGTGGCACACCTTGCGGGCTGCTGCAGCATTCTGTGGCACGTTATCTATTTGTCAGCAACTTTTCTGTTAATGCAAGTTATTGCTAGTTTGACCACTAGAGGGCATCTTTGAGATTCATTTGATAGTCTTCCATATTGGCATTAACGGAGAATTTAAAACCTTTTTTGTAATAACGTAGTATATGGGATTGATCTAAGAAATGTGGCTTAATTTGATTAATATTATGGTGTTTCTATTCAGAGAAAGGGAAGGAGTAGGCTGTCCATGTAAATAGGAATGTGTTCTTAACTGACTTGCCTAGTTAAATTACGGTTACACTAAGAGCATAACATTTCTGTACCCTAATTTTCTAATTCTTATCTAACCAATACCCAAATGGGGATTAAGTGAAAATAAAAAATCTAATTGATTTGTCAAGACCTGTCTCCATACTTGCCTCAGAACAGTGCGAAACATTTTCTTTTTTTGCTTCTAACTTCAATATGCTCTTTAAATAAATAAGACCTACACTATTTTTAACAGCACATTACTCAACACAAGTGAGAATCATTTCACCTATGGTAGGCCTACAGTATATCGATGTATTTATTTTCAATGATGTGAATATACGCCAATAATTACATTTAGAGGATTGGAGGACTCTAAATTAAAATCTAAGGGGCATTTTCCATTAGGATCTGTGAGAGTATCTGAGAATATCTAAGGGGCTTTTTATATCATTCTAAATTAATTCAATAATAATAACCGCTTTGTTTAAAAAGTAACAATATTTTGGAGCGTTCCTTTTCATTTAACCTAGAGTGAGCTAGGAAAAAGGCAATTCTTGAACATGGGGTGAGACATTCTCACTAATTTGTAAATAAAGCCAGTTTGTTATTTAGAAAGGTTTCTTCAGAAATAAATCAAACTTTATTATTTAGCAGAGATCACTTGCTTATATTCATGAAGATGATGAGCGATCGGCAAAGGCAATCTGCAATCTGCTGGCATCACGGCACAACATTGCTCTAATTACAGTCAGAAGACAGTTGAAGAAACTTGCGTGGACTTGGAAAGGCTCAGTAAAAAAATGATATTTATATATATTTTTTAATTATCATAACATTAACCATATGCGTTCGCTTATTTTGTACTGTTCTGTAGTTTCGACCCAATGATTTGTCTGACAAACAAATCAAATCAAATGTATTTATATAGCCCTTCGTACATCAGCTGATATCTCAAAGTGCTGTACAGAAACCCAGCCTAAAACCCCAAACAGCAAGCAATGCAGGTGTAGAAGCACGATGGCTAGGAAAAACTCCCTAGAAAGGCCAAAACCTAGGAAGAAACATAGAGAGGAACCAGGCTATGTGGGGTGGCCAGTCCACTTCTGGCTGTGCCGGGTGGAGATTATAACAGAACATGGCCAAGATGTTCAAATGTTCATAAATGACCACCATGGTCAAATAATAATAAGGCAGAACAGTTGAAACTGGAGCAGCAGCACGGCCAGGTGGACTGGGGACAGCAAGGAGTCATGTCAGGTAGTCCTGGGGCATGGTCCTAGGGCTCAGGTCCTCCGAGAGAGAGAAAGAAAGAGAGAAGGAGAGAATTAGAGAACACACACTTAGATTCACACAGGACACCGAATAGGACAAGGAGAAGTACTCCAGATATAACAAACTGACCCTAGCCCCCCACAACAAACTACTGCAGCATAAATACTGGAGGCTGAGACAGGAGGGGTCAGGAGACACTGAGGCCCCATCCGAGGACACCCCCGGACAGGGCCAAACAGGAAGGATATAACCCCACTTTGCCAAAGCACAGCCCCCACACCACTAGAGGGATATCTTCAACCACCAACTTACCATCCTGAGACAAGGCTGAGTATAGCCCACAAAGATCTCCGCCATGGCACAACCCAAGGGGGGGGCGCCAACCCAGACAGGATGACCACATCAGTGAATCAACCCACTCAGGTGATGCACCCCTTCCAGGGACGGCATGAGAGAGCCCCAGTAAGCCAGTGACTCAGCCCCTGTAATAGGGTTAGAGGCAGAGAATCCCAGTGGAAAGAGGGGAACCGGCCAGGCAGAGACAGCAAGGGCGGTTCGTTGCTCCAGAGCCTTTCTGTTCACCTTCCCACTCCTGGGCCAGACTACACTCAATCATATGACCCACTGAAGAGATTAGTCTTCAGTAAAGACTTAAAGGTTGAGACCGAGTTTGCGTCTCTGACATGGGTAGGCAGACCGTTCCATAAAAAATGGAGCTCTATAGGAGAAAGCCCTGCCTCCAGCTGTTTGCTTAGAAATTCTAGGGACAATTAGAGGCCTGCGTCTTGTGACCGTAGCGTACGTCTAGGTATGTACGGCAGGACCAAATCAGAGAGACAGGTAGGAGCAAGCCCATGTAATGCTTTGTAGGTTAGCAGTAAAACCTTGAAATCAGCCCTTGCTTTGACAGGAAGCCAGTGTAGAGAGGCTAGCACTGGAGTAATATGATACAATTTTTTGGTTCTAGTCAGGATTCTAGTAGCCATATTTAGCACTAACTGAAGTTTATTTAGTGCTTTATCCGGGTAGCCGGAAAGTAGAGCATTGCAGTAGTCTAACCTAGAAGTGACAAAAGCATGGATTAATTTTTCTGCATCATTTTTGGACAGAAAGTTTCTGATTTTTGCAATGTTACGTAGATGGAAAAAAGCTGTCCTTGAAATGGTCTTGATATGTTCTTCAAAAGAGACTAAATGGCCACACCAAACTGGAAACATGTTATTATTGGTGGCATAATAACACCCACCAAACACCTCCAAACATTATGCTTTGGGGGTGTTTTTCTGCTAAGGGGGCAGGAGAACTTCACCGCATCAAAGGGACGATGGACGGGGCCATGTACTGTCACATCTTGGGTGAGAACCTCCTTCCCCTAGCCAGGGCATTGAAAATGGGTCGTGGATGGGTATTCCAGCATGACAATGACCCAAAACACACGGCCACATCAGCCTCGAAACCTTAATGACTTGGAGAAAATCTGCAAAGAGGAGTGGGACAAAATCCCTCCTGAGATGTGTGCAAACCTGGTGGCCAACTACAAGAAACGTCTGACCTCTGTGATTGCCAACAAGGGTTTTGCCACCAAGTCATTAAGTCACTAAGTCATGTTTTGCAGAGGGGTCAAATACTTATTTTCCTCATTAAAATGCAAATCAATTTATAACTTTTTTGACATCCGTTTTTCTGGATTTTGTTGTTGTTATTCTATTAAAATGATAGACTGATCATTTCTTTGTCAGTGGGCAAACATACAAAATCAGCAGGGGATAAAATACTTTTTTTCCCTCACTGTACAGTATTCAGTTTACCATACACTACATTACCTGCTAGAACAGCCTCCCCTCTTCTGGGAAGGCTTATCACTACATGGTGGAACATTGCTGCGGGGACATGCTTCCATTCAGTCACAAGAGCATTAGTAAGGTCAGACACTGATGTTTGGCGATTAGACCTGGCTTGCAGTCGGCATTCCAATTCATCCCAAAGGTGTTCGATGGGGTTGAGGTCAGGGCTCTGTGCAGGACAGTCAAGTTCTTCCACACTGATCTCGGCAAACCATTTCTGTATGGGGGTCAAAGACGAGACGTAAATGTGGTGTCCGAAGGCAATTCATTTAACATAAAAAAGATTTATACGTATAAATATTATATTAAATCACTCAACTCTTACCCTTCTTTTGACCCTGAAATATTTGTGTTGCAAACTATTAAATTTAGAGAGTTATTGAGCTCTAAAGTGCAACATGTCCTTCCCTGTAACTGTCGGGTTAAAATTCATATGACAGAAGTGTTTTTAAAATTTAGAAATTCATCCTAAAAATATAAATTAACACCCATGGCATAATTGTGTTAGTGTTTGCAACAATATATAGAATAATGGGCGAAATACGGTATCTACTTTTTATTTAAAACTTGAATAACTTTTGCGCTTCATCAATCTCATTCAGTATAACAAAGGTAAAAAGCCATTTTTAAGCATATCACATGATGGTAATCATGTGACAGTGTGTGACATCACAAAGAAGACCCATTGAAGACCCTCTATCAATGTGATGAGGTGAGTAATCTCTGAAATATTTGATGATTTCACCTTTTCACCCTCTAGTAATCTTTGAAACAAAAACGCATGTCCTTCAGTACAGCACAGAAAACATAATTGAAATGCAATTATTTTATATAAAGCTATATTAAATCTGAAAATGAATGATAATCTTTATAGGTCAAGGTCATTACTTTATATAGGTGGCCAAGGAAATGCCTGTTAAATATGTTTGTATGAAATCCGTCCTTCAGTATCATGCTTTTGTCCTTCAGCACAAACAAAAGTTTCATGTCTTACCACAATGTGACCCGTTATGCTGAATGACAGGAGCTTTGTTATCCCATGTTTTCACTAGTTTATAACATTTAATCATGCAATTCATATTTACTTGTATGAATACTGAATATTATAATTTTAAACTATTTTAAGGTATTTCAATGCACATTATCTTTATACTGTATATACCGTTGCCTAATAAGGAGAGGGCTGCACCGCACAGACAAAAGATTAACGCAGATCCCATTGCTAGGGAGGAAAGACAAGCCAGAAGAAAAGCATGATATTATTTCCATGGTTTCATACTGCTGTCAGGCAACAGTTCAATGCTGATTTAATCCTACTTGAATGAAATTGTACCTTGTGTCAGTTAAACTATGTTGCATAGTAAAACCCATGATCTTTGTGTGTGGCGTATGGGTAATTTCTCTCTCTAGTATGGAAGTTCAGCTAGCCTGCACATTTTAAACATCTTATCCTGTTTTTTACACAGTTTTATAACTTAAAAAATAGCTAAAAGAAAACTACTATTGCAGCTATTAATAATAGTTTATAGGATCATTATTGTTATTGCTGAAGGAATCACATTTAATCAATATTTGTGGGCCTTGGTGATATGTATCTTTCAGGGTAACAAAATATTGTCATACAGTATAACACCAGTATGTTATATTCAAATACAATAACTTTGTTTTGTTGACTCAGAGATACAAAAACAAATCTCAAAGGGTGGAGTGAAAGATATTTTCATAGATTTGACCATTGTTTTCAGTGTAAGGCAGGACGTTTTTGTAAAAAACCAACACATTTTGAGTTGTACCCGTGACATATCAAATATGTGGTATTCAAAATAAAATAATGTAATTTTTTCTGCGTAGTCATATTTCTGCTAGTCTAAGCATGAACATATAACCTTGTAATTATGAAAAATGGGCATAGAATTAAAATAAAAAAACACTTAGTGTTATACTGAATTACATTTTACTAGGGTACATTCATATGATTCACAATAAAACTGAATTATTGGCTTTATTCTTGAATATAACTAATATAAGGGCATACAGTAGGTGACACTCAAATGAACATAAAAAAGCATTTTAGGGAATTGTAATTGCTGTAAAAAAAAATGAAAACCTAATAAGTCTTTGGCCCATGGACCTCGCTTTGTGCACGGGGGCATTGTCATGCTGAAACAGGAAGTGCCCTTCCCCAAACGTTGCCACAAATTTGGAAGCACAGAATTGCCTAGAATGTCATTGTATGCTGTAGCGTTAAGATTTCCCCTTCACTGGAACTAAGGGGCCTAGCCCGAACTATGAAAACAGACTATTATTCCGACTCCCAAACTTAACAGTTATCACAATGCATTGGGGCAGGTAGCATTCTCCTGGCAATGCCAAACCCAGATTTGTCTATCAGTCTGCAAGATAGTGAAGCATAATTCATCACCCCAGAGAATGTTTTTCCTTAGCTACATAGTCCAATGGTGGCGAGCTTTCACCACTCTAGCCGACGCTTAGCATTACGCATGGCGATATTAAGCTTGTGTGTGCGGCTGCCCGGCCATGGAAACCCGTTTCATGAAGCTCCCAACAAACAGTTCTTGTGCTGACGTTGCTTCCAGAGGCAGTTTGGAACCCGGTAGTGAGTGTTGCAACCAAGAACAGACGATGTTTACACGTTTCAGCACTCAGCGGTCCTGTTCTGTGAGCTTGTGTGGCCTACCACTTCGTGGCTGAGTCGTTGCTGCTCTTAGACGTTTCCACTTCACACTAACAGCTGCAGTTGACCGCGGCAGCTCTAGCAAGGCAGAAATTTGATGAACTGACTTGTTAGTAATGTGGCATTCTAAGACGGTGAAAGACACTGAGCTCTTCAGTAAGGCCATTCTAATGCCAATGTTTGTCTATGGAGATTGCATGGCTGTGTGCTTGATTTTACACACCTGTCATCAATGGTGTGGCTGAAATAGCCGAATCCACTCATTTGAAGCAGTGTACTTTTGTGTGTATAGTGTATAGCCTGATGCCTAGTCACCTTACCCCTATAAATATAGTACCAGTCAAAAGTTTGGACTCACCTACTTATTTCAGGATCTTCCTTTATCTTTACTATTTTCTACATTGTAAAATAATACTGAAGGCATCAAGATTATGAAATTACACAAATGGAATCATGTAGTAACCAAAAAAGTGTTAAACAAATCTAAATACATTTTAGATTTTAGATTATTCAACGTAGTCACCCTTTGCCTTGATGACAGCTTTGCACACTTTTGGCACTCTCAACCACCTTCCCCTGGAATGCTTTTCCAACAGTCTTGAAGGAATTCCCACATATGCTGAGCACTTATTGGCTGCTTTTCCTTCATTCTGCTGTCCAACTCATCCCAAACCATCTCAATTGGGTTGAGGTCGGGTGATTGTGGAGGCCAAGTCATCTGATACAGAACTCCATTACTCTTCTTCTTGGTCAAATAGCCCTTAAACAGCCTGGAGGTCTTGTGGTGGTTAATTTCTTTATTATCAAATGAGGAGAGACATAGTTATACTTAAACTGAATCTTTATTAGTGAGAGCTTTGCAATAGCGATGGCTGGTCGACGAATCACGCTAAGATGATTCGTTGAGAGCCCCGAGACAAAAGTACAAAGGTCTTTTATAGCCAAGATACACCCCTTTAAACCTAGAAGGCGAACAACAGATATATAGAATGGGTCACAAGGTTAAGATTTGTATGAAAGATACCTATAATACACAGCAGAATCTGTGTATCTGCTGTGTCAACAGTTTTCATTGTGTAGATACCAGTGTCTGTCCCTTTTGACTCCAAACTGGAACCATCTCTCTCTGGTACGGTATAGAACATAAAATTAACTCATGCTCTGGAATACGCTTTAGGTTTTATCACCCAAAAGACTTCATAAATCTCCTGTCAGTGTTATCTCCCAGAAGCCCATCCTCAGTAGAACACACACATTAGTTAACAAAATACTATATTATGTTGCATAAAACAACCATTTGATGCAATAAAAGTATTATAACATAATCTTGAAATTTTGAGATTTTTGGTGATTTTCTCACCAAGTAGCCGTAACCTTATTAATATCAAGTTACCTGAGGCAAACCCACAAGGTTTACGTGGGTAGATCTAATTACTAACAACAGTGCATCTAGCATTATGATGCAGAATAATCGGCTGGGAATAGAACGTTCGGAAGGTGACTTGGTAAAATGGTACTCGAGAACTAATAGGAGCTGTCAGGTTGAAAAATGCCCTCAACTAAGTCCTGTTTTTCTGTGATAACTTCAAAACTACATCAAGAATTTGGGTCATAAGGTAATATTGTGAAACTGGACTCCATGGCAGATGAAATGAACACATTTTCATCAGAAAAAAGCATTGTTAAAAATGTAATGTACCCAGACTATAGCTAATAGTGGTGGCACATTTTGGGGTGTCAACCTGCTAGCTAGCTGGTAGTGCTAGCAATACAAAATGACTGTCAAGCACTGAGTTAAGTGGGGCTAGTTAGTTAGCTAGTAGTGATGGTGCATTAACCAGTTAAATGTAATCAAAAATGTAATCTACGTGATTCCCAAAAGTAATGATTTATCATGAGGGCCATAAACAATAACTAGTAATGCTGCATACTCAAAGAAAGGTTAAAATGTCACCTTTCTGGTACAAATAATTATACATTGCTGAGGTGTAGTCGCTTTTGAGGACACAAGTCCAAGTACTAAGTACAAATATGAAAATATGATATATGATGTAGCTCCTATTCAACAAGAGTGTATGAATAAGGCTTGAAATGACTTGTAATGTTTCCTAAATATAGCATTATCAAATTATACAATGACTTAAGAGTTCACCTTCCTTCTAACTGTAAAATACATATTTGTATGTTTAGTGTTAGAGAAAATGTGCATATTTCCTAAAGGTCTCCCATGATCAAAACATCTGCCCCCATCGCTGTAAATGTCTCACATAGGTCTAGCTTGGCTTCCTGAACTCGTTAGGAACTCACCTTTCATCTCATATTACTATTGTCCATCTATGACAAAGAGAAAGTGTTTTATTTGTTTAAAATCTATGAATTATTTTAGATTAATGGCAATAAATTGATCTCTGAATATGCTACCGTGATGAAAGCACTCTCTACTGTTGCTACGATGTAACACTTGCAGGCATGTGCATGTCCTTGGCTGTATAATGTAGGGTTCAGCCAGGAATTGATGGACAGTCGGAAGAGCGAAGGAAATGGTAGTGGGGACATCCCAGCTTCAAGTGGTTTCAGATTTCACATCCTATGTCACACAGGCTCTGTGTCCGTGGGAACCAGGGC
The DNA here is from genome assembly GCF_018296145.1 of Oncorhynchus tshawytscha. Lineage (NCBI taxonomy): Eukaryota > Metazoa > Chordata > Actinopteri > Salmoniformes > Salmonidae > Oncorhynchus > Oncorhynchus tshawytscha. Next base: position 54,926,336 of record NC_056434.1, on the reverse strand, counting down.
TATCACTCAATGTAAGCCACTTCGACCTACTGTATACACAGATCGATTTATAAGCGAAAATGTTAGAAAGGGGACCTTACATCTAAGAGGTTTAAGGGTTGTCAACCACATAGCATAAACCCCTTTAATCACCAAGCTAACTGGTTAGTTAGCTAGCTAGTACTGATATAATTTCACAGGGGCTGTCAACCAACCTAACTGGGTAATTAGCAAGTATCAACCTAGCTGGCTAGTTACCAAGCACCAACCTAACTGACTAGATAGCCTAGCTAGCTAGCTAGCTTCTTCCGGAAACAAACCTGTAAACCATCCTTTATGATGGCTGCAAATATCATTCTTGTTAGTACATCATGGCAGTGAAGTTGAACATCTCTGGCTGGCTGAATAGATGATTATGGGCAGACAGATTAATTGATACAGTATAATGCAGTGGGTATTGCATATACTCGTTAATCCCCACAATGCTTATCATAGTAGTGGAGGCCCAGTATACACCTTATCAATTAATAAGGCTAATGGAACAGATCTGGGCCTGGTTTCCCAAAAGCATCTTTGGCTAAGTTAATTGTTGGTTCTAATTTCAACTTAACCTTAACATGCTTTTGGGAAACCAGGCCCAGAATGTTTTGCTTAAAATGGCTGATACACTTATTTCTTCACATTTTATATGCAGCAATGGACATCATTTTTTTGGGGGGGGGAATCAGAAACCTGTGAATTAATGACTCAGTTCACAGCCTCATTTATGTATCCGTTTCAATAGTAGGCCTACTGTTAGCCTACTTGCTCAGTACAGCTTGGGTTTGCCTCGGGAGACCAATATGGGATTTATCATTTCAGGTCAATCTTTCACACAGGGTGCCTTTTCCTTCACCGAGCGGGCCATTTAGGATTTTTTTCGAGAAAATTAGAGGACAATGCATTTGAAAATGATTCAGAGCGCTTGATTTTTAACACATTTTGTTACGTTACAGCATTATTTTAAAATGGATTAAATAAACACATTTCCTTATCAATCTATAAACAATACCCCATAATTTCTTTGTCATTATGGGGTACTGAGTGTAGATTGCTAAGGGAAAAATACTATTTAATCCATTTTAGAATAAGGCTGTTAAGTCACAAAATCTGGATAAAGTTAAGGGGTCTGAAAACTTTACTGTATATGCACTTCTCCAGGGACCACTAATACCACTGGTGTAATTTATTCATTTGGTTGCTTTGACCAGGAACCAAGGAAAGAAGTTGAAATGCTGTGGGCAGGCTGCTGACACACACCCTCACACACACACAGCTGTGCCCTCCTCCCTAGTGGGAATGCTGCTATGGAGTTAGGGAACCCTGCTGCACTGGGATTGGCTCACAGATGAGATTAGTGTTGTGCATGCCCCTTAGCCGGGCACACACAACACACAAACACACAGTCAGTCAGCTTACTGTGGAAACAGCAACATTGCAGAAACAGAACATTATTGCCATGCTGCAATTAACCCTGCTCTAAGCTCCAGACTCTCTGTGTGTGTATGTGTGTGTCTGTGTGTGTGTGCGTGTCTGACTGACTGACTGACAACTCACATTATGCAAAAAGACTAGTCTCTCAAACCTTAGCTAGTAGGGATACTGGAACTGTGGTCTTGTCTTTACATCAGATTATTTCATTGAGTGCTTGTCAACTCTTTCCCTTTGTTGAGTATGTGTTTATATTCTATCTCCACATTTTCTGACATTGTGGCCAATTTGCTTGAGCAAATTTGACAGAGAATAGAAATAAGCAATCCAATCAATGGATAGAAAAAGACCACGTAGACAACCCACAGTGGAATCAATCCTGATCTCTCGCTCGCTCCCTCGCCCTGTCTCCTTAACTAATCAGTGGTCTTAGCTGATCAATGGAGTTGCAAAGAAACCAACACCATAGTCTTGAGTTTACAGTGTGCTTGAGTAGAGTAGAGCTTCCACTTGGCACAGACTCAAACACTGCCTTTCATTAGAACAAATCATCTCTAACTGCTGCATCTAAGCAAACACATGCACACACACACACAACTTATAGCTCTGTGTTCAACACTATAGTTCCCTCTAAGCTCATCACTAAGCTCCGGACCCTGGAACTGAACACCCTCTTCAACTGGATCCTGGACTCCTGACGGGCCACCCCCAGGTGGTGCGGGTAGGCAACAACACATCCACCATGCTGACCCTGAACACGGGGTCCCGTCAAGGGTGTGTACTCTTCCCCTCCTGTACTCACTGTTCACCTATGACAGGGCACGACCCCAACCAACACCATCATTAAGTTTGCTGACAACACGACGGTGGTTGGCCTGACCACCGACAACGACAAGACAGCCAATAGGGAGGAAGTCACTGACATGGCAGTGTGGTGCCAGACAACACCCTCTCCCTCAACGTCAGCAAGACAAAGTAGCTGATCGTGGACTACAAGAAACGGAGGCCCGAGCACGTCCACATCCAGATCGACAGGACTGTTGTGGAGCGGGTCGAGAGCTTCAAGTTCCTCGTGTCTAAATCACTAAGGAATTATCATGGTCCACACACACCAACAAAGTCATGAAGAAGGCATGAAAACGCCTCTTCCTCAGGAGGCTGAAAAGATTCGGCATGGGCACTCATATTGTATTGAATGTGTGTGAAAAGCATTTGCTTGAGCAAATTTGACAGAGAATAGAAATAAGCAATCCAATCAATGGATAGAAAAAGACAAGTAGACAACCCACAGTGGAATCAATCCTGATCTCTCGCTCGCTCCCTCGCCCGCTCCCTCGCCCTCTCTGTGTGTACAGCCCATTACATCACTGGGGCCGAGCTCCCTGCAATCCAGGACATCTACACCAGGCGGTGTCAGAGTAAGGTCCTAAATATTGTCAAAGACTCCGGCCACCCAAGTCATAGACTGTTCTCTCTGCTACCGAATGGCAAGCGGCCCGATTCATCAAGTCTGAAAAAAACAGAACCCTGAACAGTTTCTACCCCCAAGCATTAAGATTGCTAAATAGCTAGTCCGGGTAGCTATTGGTTAATTATTTAGCTATCTGCATTGACCCTTTTTGCTCTAACTCTTTTGACTCATCACATATGCTGCTGCTACTGTTTATTTTCTATCCTGTTGCCCGTTCACTTTATCCCTACTTATATACATATCTACCTCAATTACCTAGTATATAGCTAAGTTATTGTTACTCGTTGTGTATTTAGTCATTGTGTTATTACTTTTCTATTATTTATCTTTTTTTTTTCTCTGCATTGTTGGTGTTATAGGGTTATTTTCCTTGTTCCATGTCAATCATTTTCTCATTGGTGAAATTAGCATTATGACAATATATTTAATTAAATCATTCAAAAACCTTTATTAATGCAATTGCAGACAGAAGTTGACAACAGGAACATCGCACTAATGTTTCTGAGTAAGTTCTGCAAAATAGAAAATGTCCCAAGTTGCTTTTGTCATGCTTGTAGTCAACCCTGTGATGTTGACTACGTCATTACCTTCGACTCATGAGACCAAAACCATGCCTACACAGCTATATAAACAAGACTTTTTGTGTTATCTAAATGCTTACCAGTAAATGTCCAAGTTGATTTATAGTGGAATGTCTGACTAGTCTCTTATCTCTTACACTCCCTGGGGAGTTCTGTGTCTCTGCATCTCTTTTATCTTTTAGGCTCTTTTCACAGACACCCTGAACTCACACATCTCTTCTTTTTTACAGGCAGAGACTAGAACATTACTGTGGAACAATATTAAACCTCATAATGTGTATATATATATATATTGTTTATCTGTAGTCTAGGACCCTATAAATGTAAGGGGTAGGGGTCTTATAACCTTATAATAATCTTAGAAACATTTGGTGCAGCCCCTATCATGACCCCAAGGTGAACCCCCGACCTGGGAAGGGCCTGTAAGTAAGCATTTCACTGTTCGTCTACACCTGTTGTTACGAAGCATGTGACAAATAAAATCTGATTTGATTTGACACACACACAGGCACACATGCAAACACATACCGACTTGAGGGACAGACGCAAGCACTGCCTCTCATTGTCACATAAAATCCCCTTATCTTACTGTATTAACATCTAAATGGATGCACGCACGCACACATACATACACACACACACCAGAGCCTGGAGCTTAGAGTAGGTCTAATTGCAGCTTGGTAATAATGTGCTGTTTCCACAATAAGCTGTGTGTGTGTGTGTGTGTGTGTGCGCGCGCGCATGCAGTGCGTGTTTCATGGCTTGTTAATGGTCTGTGTGTCCACAAACATCATCAGATTGATTTGCATGTGGAGAATCAGCAATGTCGCTTGACAAAATGTTCTATACGTTGTTTACAAATTTCTGTGGAAGCTGAAGAAACAAAAGCTTATCTTGTCTTATCCTATCTTCTCTTATAAACATACACCCAAGCCTAGTGTTTTGAAGGGCTGACATTCACGTATATTGGTTCACCACTACACATCTTTGTAAGTATGTATCCATTTAATCCTACTGCTTGGGTGGGCCTTAAAGCTCTCTGATGGCTTTCCAATCCATTTTGCGACAGCATACAATAATGAAAAGGGTTTGGATTATTATCAGAAGTATGACTCTTCTTACTCTCTCTGTCTCCTACTCTTCTCCTCAATACTCACTCCTCCTGTTCCTCTGTGTCTGTAACGATTGATAATAAAGTAACGTTCTTCCTTTCTTCTTCTTCTCCCTCTGTAGGTACCACCAGGCTGCCAAAGGAGGGAGAGGTGCCGGGGGTGGACTATAACTTTGTGAGCATAGAGCGCTTTATGGAACTGGAGCAAAGCGGGGCCCTGCTAGAGAGTGGAACCTATGAAGGTAAGTTCACTGACCATGACACTGATCCCTACGGCTATTCTAATCTAAATTGTGATATTGACATATCCAGATAGCAAAAAAACATGTGTTTATTGTTTACTCGTTTTTCGTATGTCATGTCGCGGCTGCTTCCCAGGACCTACACACATCAAGCCCCATGTATATTTTTCATATAAATCGATGTTTTCTGTATTATAGTATAACTTTTGCGCTAGCCGCTAATGCTACTCACTAACTAGCTAGCAAATATTATGGAGCTAGGGGGCAAATATATCTACCCAAATTTCGCTCTAATACAGGCTGATACTAGTGGGATGTCAGCAAGTTGTTTGTGCAATGACATGTTCTGAATCAGAGAAGAATAGGCTATGCATATTCTAAAATCTTTGTCTGAACCAAACATCTACCGGTATTCAGATGTAATTAGGGTCTCCTGGGAAACACTAACCAACACTTTGGTTCCTATCTGGTTACAAAAACTCCTACTGTACCTGACTTTTTCATTTGTTATCATGCTAAACAACACCAACCTTAGAATAATCAAATCATATTGTATTAGTCACATGCGCCCAATACAACAGGTAGACCTTACAGTGAAATTCTTACTAACAAGCCCCTAACCAACAATGCCGTTTAAAAAATATGAATACGAATAAGAAATAAAATTAAAAGTAGTAGTTGAAGAGCAGCAGTAAAATAATAATAGCGGGGCTATATACAGGGGGTACCGGTACAGAGTCAATGTGCGGGGGCACTGGTTAGTCAAGGTTATTGAGGAGGTAATGTAGGAGTTATTAAAGTGATTATGCATAGATATTAACAGAGAGTAGCAGCGGCGTAAAAGAGAGGGGGGAGGGGGACAATGCAAATAGTCTGGGTAGCCATTTGATTAGATCTTCAGGAGTCTTATAGCTTGGGGGTAGAAGCTGTTTAGAAGCCTCTTGGACCTAGACTTGGTGCTCCTGTACCGCTTACCTTGCGGTAGCAGAGAGAACAGTCTATGACTAGGGTGGCTGGTGTCTTGACAATTTTTAGGGCCTTCCTCTGACACAGTCATTCTATTTCTATGATTGCAACAGTTCACCCAAGTATTTTTTATCTAATCGTAGGAAAAATCGCAATTAGCTTTTCTGCCCATATTGTGCAGACCTACTATCCAAAACACTGACCTCAACTGCTGTCACAAAGAATGGCTATGGTTTTGTCTTGACATAAATAAGCATTTCATTCACAGTCCTAAGATAGTCCTCTATGGCTTGGGGTGGTCTAGTGGTCTAGGCTAGACCAGAACACATACAGTGCATTCAGAAAGTATTCAGACCCTGTGACTTTTTCCACATTTTCTTACTTTGCAGCCTTATTCTAAAATGATTTAAATAAATGTTCCCTCATCAATCTACATGCTGATGGGTTCAGATTTCTAAACTTTAAATATTGTTAATCATCAGTTATACTAGAGACATGAGGAGTGCCATAGTCTGGTTTATACACCAGAAGTTAATGGGTATCTGTAGGAGGAATGTATATGGTGGGGTCAATGAAGGTTGGATAGGAGCCAGGGGCCTTTGGGAGGTGCTGAGTAAAGGAGAGGCAATCACATGATTGCTGTCACTGATAATGGTGGAGAGCGTGAGGAAACGGGGGTCGAGGTCAGGTCACATTAAGGGAGAAGGATCAGTTTGTTGCCCGCATCACTTGACTTCCTGCCTAGTAATAAAGATGTAATGTTTAGAGTGAAGGAGACTCCACCCAAATTAGGGTATATATACTACCACTGTTGGAAATATGACTTTGTCTTATGCAGCTGTATGACTCAATGGGTATATAAACTTGGTTTAAGCTCTGTGATTTTTACTCGGTTCATTTAGAACTTAACGCAATACCCCATAATGACAAAGCGAAAACAGGTTGTTAGGCATTTTAGCAAATTTATAAAAATGTAAAATGATTCATAATAGCGCTTGATGGTTTTTGCGACTGCACTTGAAGAAATTGTCAAAGTTCTTGACATTTTCTAGATTGACTGACCTTCATGTCTTAAAGTAATGATAGTAGGACTGGTATTTCTCTTTGCTTATTTGAGCTGTTCTTGCCATAATATGGACTTGGTATTTTATCAAATAGGGCTATCTTCTGTATACCACCCCTACCTTGTCACAACACAACTGATTGGCTCAAACACATTAAGATGGAAAGAAATTCCACAAATTAAGGTTTAACAAGGCATACCTGTTAATTGAAATGCATTCCAGGTGACTACCTCATGAAGCTGGTTGAGAGAAATCCAAGAGTGTGCAAAGCTGTCATCAAGGCAAAGGGTGGCTACATTGAAGGATCTCAAATATAAAATATATTTTGATTTGTTTAACCTCTCACTGTTTTGGTTACTAAATTATTATATATGTGTTATTTCATAGTTGATGTCTTCACTAGTATTCTACAATGTAGAAAATAGTACAAATAAAGAAAAACCCTGGAATGAGTAGGTGTGTCCAAACTTTTGACTAGTACTGTAGGTGTGCCAAGCTAGTAGGTGCTTCAACAAAGTAGTGAGTAAAGGGTCTGAATACTATGCTTTGTCATTATGGGGAATTGTGTGTAGATTGATGAGGATTAAAAAATATATTTTTAAAATCATAATAAAGCTATAATGTAACAAAATGTGGAAAAAGTCAAGGGGTCTGAATACTTTCCGAATGCACTGTATATACCGCTGCATCGTGAGTTGGATTCCGGACCACTTTCTGAAAGCGTCTCTTCCATCTTTTTACTTTGGTCTATCCTGTCCCCCAAAAATATATTATGAAAAGACTGCCCTCCTATGAGAGCAGATCTAATTCAGAAAAGATTGAACGGATGGTTCACTTTTTAGCTTATTATCGACATTCACAGGTTTGTTGTCGTCTCATCCAAAGTATCCAAAATCTCCTGTGTGGCATTTTTGAAGCATGTAGCAATGCTAGTTGAAATGGATTTAATCAGATAGCAAAAATATTACAATGGCCATGAAGATTGCACTTCCCCCACCTCTTGTGTTTTAATTTGCATTACACATTGAGATGTAAGTGCCCGCAGGCACTGCCTGCCACCCAGAAAGAGGTGGTTTCTCCCAGTGGGCCTCTGCTGTTTGTAAGAGATATGCACGCACGCACACACACACACACACACACACAGCTACTGGCTAAGTGAACAACCAGATCGTCCATCTGTGGATTTCTGCCATGGTCTGAAGCCAGATGCACAGCCTTGAATAGCATCAAACCCAAGACATACACTATAATATGTCATATTGCCAAGTGCACAAGTACAATGAAATGCATTTCTTGCTATCTCCAAACCCAACAATGCAGTAATCAATATCAATGTGGGACTGAAAATTACATAAGGTAGAACAAAAATACATGACAAATAAAAATAGCTCTATTCAGGGTCAGTTCCAATACCATATTTAAGATGTGCAGGGATACTGGAGTGAAAGAGGTTATCTACCAGTTGAAGTCAGAAGATTACATACACTTAAATTGGAGTCATTAAAACTTGTTTTTCAACCACTCTACAAATTTCTTGGTAACAAACTATAGTTTTTACAAGTCGGTTAGGACATCTGCTTTGTGTATGACACAAGTAATTTGTCCTACAATTGTTTACAGACAGATTATTTCACAATTCCAGTGGGTCAGAAGATTACAAACACTAAGTTGACTGTGCCTTTAAACAGCTTTAGAAGCTTCTGATAGGCTAATTGACATAATTTGAGTCAATTGGAGGTGTACATGTGGTTGTATTTCAAGACCTACCTTCAAACACAGTCCCTCTTTGCTTGACATTATGGGAAACCAAAATAAATCAGCCAAGACCTCAGAAACAAATTGTAGACCTCCACAAGGTCCATCCTTGGGAACAATTTGCAAATGCCTGAACGTACCACGTTCATCTGTACAAACAATAGAACCCAAGTATAAACACCATGGGACCACACAGCCATCATTCCGCTCAAGAAGGAGACGCGTTCTGTCTCCTACTTTGGTACTTTGGTGCGAAAAGTGCAGATCAATCCCAGAACAACAGCAAAGGACCTTGTGAAGATGGAGGAAACAGGTACAAAAGTATCTAGATCCACAGTAAAAATAGTCCTATATCGACATAACTTGAAAGGCCGCTCAGCAAGGAAAAGCCAATAGTTTAATAATATTTTAGATTTTCTGGGTTAACAATGTAAGAAATAATACATTAAAAAAAATAACTGCATAGATTTCTAAGGACCTGAAGCAAGGCGACCATCTCTGTCGGCGCCATCTAACTGTTATGTAAATGACTGCTGGCCTCACGGTAATTGACAGTTCGTTTAGTTTAGTTTATTAATTCGACCATTTAAAAAAATCAAGCACACATTAAACTTATAAGCCATACATGCACATGAATAAAATCATTGAGGATAACACACAGTCTGGGACTTATTTCCATTGTGATCCTCTTGAGACAATATGACTAGACAAGATCGAACACAGTATGGCACTGAAATAATAAAACAAAAACATAAAATAACAACATCTATCTCATCATTCCAGTTACATCACAGGGGTTATTCATATGGGCACAGAGGACATCAAACATATTTTTACTTTATTTATTTATTTGATTTTTTAAAACATTTTTAACATATTAACATGAACAGGTTTAGCATATCAATGCCTCCACACATACAAGCAGCTGATGTGCTCATTTGGAGCATCTACATCATTTAAAAAAATGTAATCAATTTAATATACACCATCACAATAAATCCGTGATTTATTTTTAGCCGGCCTAAAGAAACATGATGATATGAGGAAAATGTATTTCAGAAGAACAGAATATGAGTCTGCCTATGTTATCTGCCTATGCACCATGCCATAGGCTGTAGACTGGTAAATTTAGCAGACAAGATATGCTTACAAGTCCCATGCCATTATTTGAGTTACATGGTATACGTAAGAATAATATAATTGAACTTAGCTTATTGAAATAGAAAGGATATTTTCCCATTCCGGAGCGGGTGTGCCTACGAAGTGGCTATTTTGAGCGTAAAAGTTCTAATTTAAAACAGGTTCTCTACGCTAGATTAAGATTTATTTGGCAATTTTGGTTGTGTTGATACAAACCCTGAAAATGTCTTAGAAATCCAAAAATATATGGGCTGCATGATACGACTACAGGCTATTGAGGATTTGAGAAAGTCTCAAAAAAGCTTGCGCTCTGTTCCTTGCCTCAGGCTCCTCACGCTGTTCTTTCATCAAATTATCATATTTTCACCCATCAGGCTATTCTCAATTGAATCTTGTCTTTACTACATGTTCAATTAGATTCGATCTAGAATGACCCATTATGAAATGGGCAGGAACAGGGGCAGGCGGAAAAAAGACAAATAGCGAACTGCTTTCCGCAGTTCGTTTTTCGATCATGCCAGTAGGCTATTCCGGTTTTAAAGTAGAGCATTTGTTTAATATTAGCAGCTGAGAAATAAATATAGTAGCAACTGGGATCCTCCTCTTTTTATTGGCAACCATCAAAACTCCGCAATCACACGGGAATGCATATAGAAATGTCTGGCTTATAAGAACACCATGCTCACTCTGTGCCCTTGAGAAAGGAATGAAGGAGCGAGAGGAGATGGAAACGCATGGTGGTGCGATACTCTGTTTATAAAGGTAATGTGTCAGCCTATTTATTATGAAAATATATAAAATGCCCTATTACTAAATCCAATACAAATTCACTGTAATTGTAGGCTACAACAAACAGCTTTGCCAAGGCCTGTATGTTCTCTCCCAGACTCATGGATAAAAGTTTGGAGCTTAAGGTAACAGTCCATCCAGTATGCATAATAATACAGTCCACACTCAAATGTGATTACTAGAATGTATTTACTTTTAGAGTATAGGCTAGACCAATTATTAAAAATATTAAAAAATGTGCCATGTACAATAGGCCTGAGTGGTAGGCTATTAGGCTATGTATTGTATAATGGCGCAATCATTATTTTAATTACTTTTTTAATGGGCTTGGGCTCATATATAAACCTATGCATAAGCTCGAATATGGTATGGGTGTTTTGAATTAATCACCTTAGAAAGCGCTGTCCATTTCCTTGTGTTTGGCTTTGAAGCAACATCAACAATGACCATGTTTTCCACTCAGTGGTTGAACTTCTTTCTTCAAATTGATCAATCATCAAGGTGAGCTTAAAAAGCATGATACTGTTTTGATAACAAGTTTTTGATGTGATTTACAAAGGCATTTGCATTGATGTCAGAGTGGTTAGAGGGACAATAGAGCGCCGAGTACCAGGCAATTCGCGACCTGATGGTCGTTATAAAATTGGGGACTACCAACACATGTCCAGAGTGCATAAGAGGAGTGTACCGTGATTCAATGGTCACGTGGAATTTGACTGCGGTTATGACTCATGACTGCCAGTGTGAGGTATTACGGTCACCGCACAAGCCCAAGTTCAAATTAGGTTAAGAGCTGCTTAGGGAGGAAGTGACACTGTTAACCAAGCAGTGTGACGTCTGTCACATTTGAAGATCTGTTACGTGGAAGGAATATGTAGGATGCTCCACCACTACACTGCTTATACATATACAGACAGGTTAGAGAGATGTATATGTGAAGGGATGTACAGTATGAAGCTTTATCTCAAACTCAGGGCATTTGGTGTGTGTGAGTGAGTGTATGTGTTTGCAGGTCCGTGTGTGTGTGTGTGTGTGTGTGGAGGGAGACAGAAGGCTTTCTCACAGCCTGCAATTAAAGGCTTCTCCTGCTTGGATAAAAGGAATCAAATGCAACTGCTACGGCTGTGTTTAATCTGTCTCTCTGTCTTGCTCTCTCTGATCTCTGTCCCTCTTCCCACTTCTTTATTCTGCTATTTCTCTCCTTCTCTTTCTCTCTTTCTCATATTGAAGAGATAATGACATAAGTCTCTGGCTCGCTCTCAATATTTAATCATAAATGTATTTCCCCTGACAGAGGAATATTTCATGTACAGATAAAATAAACATCACCATAGCAATGCCTTTATTGTGCTTCAAAAGTTAAATATCATGAGTAAAAAAAACTACCTTGTCAAAACATACAGAACTCAGCCATACATTTACTGTTGCATGTCAGTCAAAGGTAGCTGTGCTTGTCCATGCTGAATCTCTCATCTCCTTACTTGAGCTCTCGCCATCACCCTCAGCTTTAAACTCTGAACAGAGCCCTGTTGTGTGGCACACAGTTACCCCACGCTCTCTCTATCTCTCTCATCCAGGACCTATATACTAACCAGTGTCAGAGGAAGGCCCAAAAAATTATTAGACTCCAGTCACCCAAGTCTAGGTCCAAAAAGGCTCCTTAACAGCTTTTACCCCCAAGCCATAAGACTGCTGAACAACTAAACTAATCAAATTTAACACCCCTCCCCCCTCTCAGATTATTATCTATGTATAGTCACTTTGCAAATTACCTCGATTAATCTGTACCCCCGCACATTGACTTTGTACCGGTACCCCCTGTATATAGCCTCGTTATTTTTATGTATATTTCTTGTGTTACATTTTGATTGATTGGATTTTTAAAATTTAAGTTAATTTAGTAAATATTTTATTTACTCTATTCCTTGAACTGCATTGTTGGTTAAAGGCTTGTAACTAAGCATTTCGGCGCTTGTGACAAATAAAAAGTGATTTGATTTGATTTCGATGTGCCCTGTCGATTAATAAATGTATTGGATCGGTGGAGCAATAGTCTGCGGCAACCTCTATTTTTGTGTTTTGAGTTCCACTGGCCCGCACCTCGCTACCTCAATGTGCGTTTGTTTTCCTTTCTCCAGAGAACTTGTACGGTACTCCCAAGCCCCCAGCCGAGCCCAGTCCGGCGGCCCCTCCCTTGAATGTGAGTGAGGCGCTGCTGCCCGGAGCCTGGCCCAGCGCCCAGGGCAAGAGGAAGAGGAACCAGTCGGTTAGCAACATGGAGCAGCGAGCCAGCCTGGAGCTGCCTGAGGAGGAGGACTGCAGCCCTCCCGTGGTCAACGAGAATGGCGTGGCCATCACGCCAGGTGAGGAACGTTTAACTGAGCTCTGTCCAAAAACGACCCCTAGACTCTAGTCCTATTCTTAATTTCACTAAACACACAAACATACAGTGGCAGCAAAATACCTATATGAAAATAATTATGAAAATCAAATAATGATCTTGTATGGCAGAAAATTATTTTTACAAACATCTAATAAGTAATCTAAAAAGTCACAAGGTAAGATTTAGCATTTTTGGCTTTATATGTCATTGGTGTATTTGTATATTTTAACTGCATTCGGAAAGTTTTCAGACACCTTGACTTTTTCCAATTTTGTTAAGTTAGTCTTATTAAAAAATTGATTAAAATGTCGTTTTCCCTCATCAATCTACACACAATAGTCCATAATGACAAAGCAAAAACAGGTTTTACATAAGTAATTCTGATGCTTTATTCACACACAAATATATATAATATAAATATATAAACAGTATATTTATACAGTTGAAGGCAGAAGTTTACATACACTTAGGTTGGAGTCATTAAAACTCGTTTTTCAACCACTCCACAAATGTCTTGTTAACGAACTATAGTTTTGGCAAGTCGGTTAGGACATCTACTTTGTGCATGACACAAGTAATTTTCCCAACAATTGTTTACAGACAAATTATTTCACTTATAATTCACTGTATCACAATTCCAGTGGGTCAGAAGATTACATATACTAAGTTGACTATGCCTTCAAACAGCTTGGGAAATTCCAGAAAATTATGTAATCATTTGAGCCAATTGGAGGTGTCGTTCATCCTTGGGAGAAATTTACAGACACCTGAAGGTACCACGATCATCTGTACAAACAATAGTACGCAAGTATAAACCCCATGGGACCACGCAGCCGTCAAACCGCTCAGGAAGGAGATGCGTTCTGTCTCTTAGAGGTGAATGTACTTTGGTGCGAAAAGTGCAAATCAATCCCAGAACAGCAGCAAAGGACCTTGTGAAGATGCTGTAGGAAACAAGTACAAAAGTATCTATATCCACAGTGGAACGAGTCCTATATCGACATATCCTGAAAGGCCGTTCAGCATGGAAAAGCCACAGCTCCAAAACCGCCATAAAAAAGCCAGACAATGGTTTGCAACTGCACATAGGGACAAAGATCGTACTTTTAGGAGAAATGTCCTCTGGTCTGATGAAACAAAAATAGAACTGTTTGGCCATAATGACCATCATTATGTTTGGAGGGGAGGAGGCTTGCAAGTCGAAGAACACCATCCCAACCGTGAAGCACAGGGGTTGCAGCATCATGTTGTGGGGGTGCTTTGCTGCAGGAGGGACTGGTGCACTTCACAAATAGATGGCATCATTAGGCAGGAAAATTATGTGGATATGTTGAAGCAACATCTCAAGACATCAGTCAGGTAGTTAAAGCTTGGTCACAAATGGGTCTTCCAAATGGACAATGACCCCAAGCATACTTCCAAGTTGTGGCAAAATGGCTTAAGGACAACAAAGTCAAGCTATTGGAGTGGCTATCACAAAGCCCTGACCTCAAACCTATCGAACATTTGTGGGCAGAACTGAAAAAGCGTGTGCGAGCAAGGAGGCCTACAAACCTGACTCCGTTACACCCGCTCTGTCAGGTGGAATGGGCCAAAAGTCACCCAGCTTATTGTGGGAAGCTTGTGGAAGGCTACCCGAAATGTTTGACTCAAGTTAAACAATTTAAAGGCAATGCTACCGAATACTAATTGAGTGTATGTAAACTTCTGACCCACTGGTAATGTGATGAAAGAAATAAAAGCTGAAATAAATCATTCTCTCTACTATTATTCTGACATTTCACATTCTTAAAATAAAGTGGTGATCCTAACTGACCTAAAACAGGGAATTTTTACTAGGATTAAATTTCAGGAATTGTGAAAAACTGAGTTTAAATGTATTTGGCTAAGGTGTATGTAAACTTCCGACTTCAACTGTATATACAACCATATATACACTACTATTCAAATGTTTGGTGTCACTTAGAAATGTCCTTGTTCTTGATAGAAAAGCACATTTTTTGTCCATTAAAATAACATAAAATTGATCAGAAATACAGTGTACAGTGTAGTGTTGTAAATGACTATTGTACCTGGATACGGCAGATTTTTAATGGCATGTCTACATAAGCGTACAGAGGCCCATTATCAGCAACCATCACTCCTGTGTTCAATGGCACATTGTGTTAGCTATCCAAGTTTATAATTTTAAAAGGCTAATTGATCAATAGAAAACCCTTTTGCAATTATGTTAGCACAACTGAAAACTGTTGTTCTGATTAAAAAAGCAATACATCTGGTCCTTTAGACTAGTTGAGTATCTGGAGCATCAGCATTTGTGGGTTCGATTACAGGCTCAAAATGGCCAGAAAAAAAAAAATGGCCAGAAACAAACAACTTTCTTCTGAAACTTGTCAGTCTATTCTTGTTCTGAGAAATGAAGCCGTAAGTGTGAGATATTACCAAGAAACTGAAGATCTCGTACAACGCTGTGTACTACTCCCTTCACAGAACAGTGAAAACTGGCTCTAACCAGAAGAGGAGTGGGAGGCCCCTGTTCATTTTTTTAACCTTTATTTAACTAGGCAAGTCAGTTAAGAACAAATTCTTATTTTCAATGACGGCCTAGGAACAGTGGGTTAACTGCCTGTTCAGGGTTAGAACGACAGATTTGTACCTTGTCAGCTCAGGGATCTGAACTTGCAACCTTCCGGTTACTAGTCCAACGCTCTAACCACTAGGCTACCCTGCCGCCCCGGGAGGCCCCTGTGTACAACTGAGCAAGAGGACAAGTACATTAGAATGTCTAGTTTGAGAAACAGACTCATCACAAGTCCTCAACTGGCAGCTTCATTAAATAGTACCCGCAGAAACACTGGTCTCAACATCTGAGCTGTTCTTGCCATAATATGGACTTGGTCTTTTAACAAATAGGACTATCTTTTGGAAACCACCAATACCTTGTCACCACACAACTAATTGGCTCAAACGCATTAAGAAGGAATGAAATTCCACATATTAAGGTTTAACAAGGCACACCTGTTAATTGAATTGCATTGCAGGTGACTACCTCGTGAAGCTGGTTGAGAGAATGTCAAGAATGTGCAAAGCTGTCACCAAGGAAAGGGGTGGCTACTTCAAAGAATCTCATATAAAATATATTTTGATTTGTTTAACACTGTTTTGGTTAGTACAATGTTCCTTATATGTTATTTCATAGTTTTGATGTCTTCACTATTATTCTACAATGTAGAAAATAGTAAAAATAAAGAAAAACCCTGGATTGAGGAGGTGTCCAAACTTTTGACAGGTACTTTATATTTGTTAAATATATTTTTATAAAATGTAATTGTTACTTTTGAGTTTCGTGTAGAAGTTGTATATACATTATATACAAAATTATATACACATTTGTATATAATGTTTTATTTCAGGTATGACTTTCCACGGTTAGAAAACACATGCATTTTATAAAAAGTTTATAATACTATTTTATTTATTTATTTATCCATGTGTAAGTTCTGCATGACACAATTTAAGACTAAAAAAAAACTTAACTGGTCAGTTATAAGAGAAAGCATGATGACTTATCAGGCAACCTGTTAAGTTGAACATTTTTAAGTTGAACAGATTACGATTCCCTGACAATGATGCCAAACAATCACTCATACAGTGTCTACTTTTTTAAATAAAAAATGTTATAATATGTACGCAACAAGGATGATTGCCTTTGGTAAATATTTCCCTGAAGTGCCATATAGTGCATTCCAAAATACAGCTAGATTGAGAAATAGGCCTACTGTATGGAGGCCATGTTCAAAGTAACGGTCCAGTGTTTCCAGATTTGTATGAAATATGACCTATAATTAATTACAATATGAGTAAAATAGTTTGTCCACCCCCCCAAACATGTTAATTAAGAATGTTAAAAGGCAGCTTTTCTGTGTTGTAAAGTTGTGACTTACCGCAACAGAATGGTGAGGGCATATACCGGTCATAAAAAATATTAATGCAAGTAGCCTGCTGATTGGCTAGCTCATCATCATCGTCTATGAGGAAATAGCAAGCCTGTCTGAGATACAAGTTTGAGGTGGTTTAAAAATATAGATATTTTAATTTCTTCCAATTTATACTTTCCCCACAAATATGAGAATAGGATGAGTCGAAAACATCATTTGGGTATGAGTTGAGAGAATATCAACTTTTAAAGTGAGATTTTCACTGACAGTTATTTTAACATTCTACGGTATATCCTATTAGAGGCAAACAGCAGAAGGTATACTTTTGGGTGTCCTGGGTTACTTCCTTTAACTTAGCTTAACTTTCTGTTGTACTGTGGAACAGAACAGTAATCTTGAATTATGAACAGAATGTGAATTTTAAGTTGAACGACTTACATGATCTTTCCATAATGTCCATTCTCGTTTCTATTCAAAAATATCCTTTAAGCTTACATTCCGCTCCTTATTCTTGGACATGGGACGCAGCTCAGAGATTTTTGTTTTGATAGCTGAGCCGAAGTTAACTGGAAGGGTGCTTGGCTACTTCTGGAGAGTAGCCCCTATGGTATAAAATATATTAAGTAAACACTTACAATAAAGGATGAAAGTAAGTAAATGTACAAAGGCCTATATTCCTGTTAGCATTTTGATTTGATTTGTTTTTAAATTGACTGTAGCTGGTGTCCAGCTTTGTTTTCTCTAGCGGCTGATGGTGTGGTCCACTCCACTTTGACATCCCCAGAATCACCAGCAAGATCACCAGCAAGAGCTCCACGGGATAGACAGCCGTGATCAATGTCCATACAAAGGATGAGGCAGAGTTGGCATTTATAGCATAGGCCCAGGCCAGCTTGTCAACAAACACCCCTGTCCCTGGGGGGGGGTGTTCAACCTATTTAAACAGGGAAACAGGGATGTTTTTGTATTTTATTTTTTCATAAAATCAAATATGCAATAGAATTTTTTTTGGTTTGAATGTGTGGAAATAGATGAATGCCCCTTTAAAGCTGATTACCTGATCTGAATCAGTCACAGGAACCGGAGATAAGGGGTAGGGGCAGACGCAGGGTTGGAGAGAGCATAGCTGGGTTGTACTGAGCCAGGCGCAGGGCTGTAGAGGGAAGGGCTAGGTAGTGAAAGCGAAGCCATTTTACCTAGTTTCCTCACATATATGAGGAGGCACAGGCACATCTAAACTCAGCAAAAAAAGAAACGTCCCTTTTTCAGGACCCTGTCTTTCAACGATAATTCCTAAAAATCCAAATAACTTCACAGATCTTCATTGTAAAGGGTATAAACACTGTTTCCCATGCTTGTTCATTAACCTCTGAGATAGGGGGCAGTATTTTCATGTCCGGATGAAAATCGTGCCCAAAGTAAACTGCCTGCTACTCAGTCCCAGAAGCTAGGATTTGCATGTTATTCATAGATTTGGGTAGAAAACACTCTGAAGTTTCTAAAACCGTTTGAAATATGTCTGTGAGTAAAACAGAACTGATTTGGCAGGCGAAACCCCGAGCACAATCCATCCAGGGAAAATGTTTTTGAGGTCAATCTGTTTTCCATTAGATTTCTATGGCAAGCCCGTTTTAATAGAAATATGCTTGCAATTCCTATGGCTTCCACTAGATGTCAACAGTCTTTAGAAATTGGATGATGTTTTTCCTTTGAGAAATTAAGAAGTAGCCCTTTCCTTTGAGAGTAGAGCCAAGTGGACTCTTTTGTTTGTGGTGTGCGACCTGAAGCTCGCTCCACTTTGATTTTGTCCGCTATTGAACACAGTTTATCCCATCTTAAATTTGATCGATTATTTACGTTTTAAAATACCTAAAGTTGGATTAGGAAAGTTGATTGAAATGTTTGGACCAAGATTACAGGTAATTTATTAGATCATTTGTACTCATGTTGGACGAGTTGGAACCGGTGTTTTTCTGAATCAAACGCGCCAAATAAATGTACATTTTGGGGATATAACGACGGAATTAATCGAACAAAAGGACCATTTGTGATGTTTATGGGACATATTGAGGTGCCAACAGAAGAAGATCTTCAAAGTTAAGGCATGAATTATATTGTTATTTCTGAGTTTTGTGTCGCGCCTGGCGAGTTGAAATATGATTGTCATGTGTTTGTTTGATGGGGTGCTGTCCTCAGATAATAGCATGGTTTGCTTTCACCGTAAAGCCTTATTGAAATCTGACACAGTGGCTGGATTAACAAGAAGTTAAGCTTTATTTTGGTTAAATGTTAAATGTTTCTAATAATTTAAATTTGAATTTGGCGCTCTGCCGTTTCACCGGATGTTGTCAAATCGATCCCGCCAAGGGGATTTGATCCATAAGAAGTGTTAATGAACATGCACTTGTGGAACGGTCATTAAGACAAACAGCTTACACACGGTAGGCAATTAAGGCCACAGTTATGAAAACTTAGGACACTAAAAGAGGCCTTTCTACTGACTCTGAAAAAGGAAAGGAAAGATGCCCTGGGTCCCTGCTCATCTGTGTGAACGTGCCTTAGGCATGCTGCAGGGAGGCATGAGGACTGCAGATGTGGCCAGGGCAATAAATTGCAATGTCCATTACTGTGAGACGCCTAAGACAGTGCTACAGGGAGACAGGACAGACAGCTGATCGTCCTCGCAGTGGCAGACCACGTGTAACAACACCTGCACAGGATTGGTACATCCGAACATCACACCTGCAGGACAGGTGCAGGATGGCAACAACAACTGCCCGAGTTACACCAGGAACGCACAATCCCTCCATCAGACTGTCCGCAATAGGCTGAGAGAGGCTGGACTGATGGCTTGTAGGCCTGTTGTAAGGCACAAACCCACCGTCGCTGGACCAGATAGGACTGGCAAAAAGTGCTCTTCACTGACGAGTCGCATTTTTGTCTCACCAGGGGTGATGGTCAAATTTGTGTTTATCGTCGAACGAATGAGCGTTACACCAAGGCCTGTACTCTGGAGCGGGATCGATTTGGAGGTGGAGGGTCAAATCAAATTTTATTTGTCACATACACATGGTTAGCAGATGTAAATGCGAGTGTAGAAATGCTTGTGCTTCTAGTTCCGACAATGCAGTAATAACCAACGCGTAATCTAGCTAACAATTCCAAAACTACTACCTTATACACACAAGTGTAAAGGGATAAAGAATATGTACATAAAGATATATGAATGAGTGATGGTACAGAGCGGCATAGGCAAGATGCAGTAGATGGTATCGAGTACAGTATATACATATGAGATGAGTATGTAAACAAAGTGGCATAGTTTAAGTGGCTAGTGATACATGTATTACATAAAGATGCAGTAGATGATATAGAGTACAGTATATACGTATACATATGAGATAAATAATGTGGGGTATGTAAACATTATATTAAGTAGCATTGTTTAAAGTGGCTCGTGATATATTTTACATCAATTCCCATTATTAAAGTGGCTGGAGTTGAGTCAGTGTGTTGGAAGCAGCCACTCAATGTTAGTGGTGGCTGTTTAACAGTCTGATGGCCTTGAGATAGAAGCTGTTTTTCAGTCTCTCGGTCCCAGCTTTGATGCACCTGTACTGACCTCGCCTTCTGGATGATAGCGGGGTGAACAGGCAGTGGTTGTTGTCCTTGATGATCTTTATGGCCTTCCTGTGACATCGGGTGGTGTAGGTGTCCTGGAGGGCAGGTAGTTTGCCCCCGGTGATGCGTTGTGCAGACCTCACTACCCTCTGGAGAGCCTTACGGTTGTGGGCGGAGCAGTTGCCGTACCAGGCGGTGATACAGCCCGACAGAATGCTCTCGATTGTGCATCTGTAGAAGTTTGTGAGTGCTTTTGGTGACAGGCCGAATTTCTTCAGCCTCCTGAGGTTGAAGAGGCGCTGCTGCGCCTTCTTCACGATGCTGTCTGTGTGGGTGGACCAATTCAGTTTGTCTGTGATGTGTACGCCGAGGAACTTAAAACTTACTACGCTCTCCACTACTGTTCCATCGATGTGGATAAGGGGGTGTTCCCTCTGCTGTTTCCTGAAGTCCACAATCATCTCCTTAGTTTTGTTGACGTTGAGTGTGAGGTTATTTTCCTGACACCACACTCCGAGGGCCCTCACCTCCTCCCTGTAGGCCGTCTCGTCGTTGTTGGTAATCAAGCCTACCACTGTTGTGTCGTCCGCAAACTTGATGATTGAGTTGGAGGCGTGCGTGGCCACACAGTCGTGGGTGAACAGGGAGTACAGGAGAGGGCTCAGAACGTACCCTTGTGGGGCCCCAGTGTTGAGGATCAGCGGGGTGGAGATGTTGTTACCTACCCTCACCACCTGGGGGCGGCCCGTCAGGAAGTCCAGTACCCAGTTGCACAGGGCGGGGTCGAGACCCAGGGTCTCGAGCTTGATGACGAGTTTGGAGGGTACTATACTATACTGATTGTGTCGTCTGTGGACCTATTTGGGCGGTAAGCAAATTGGAGTGGGTCTAGGGTGTCAGGTAGGGTGGAGGTGATATGGTCCTTGACTCGTTTAGCTCAGTTACCTTAGCTTTCTTGGGAACAGGAACAATGGTGGCCCTCTTGAAGCATGTGGGAACAGCAGACTGGGATAGGGATCGATTGAATATGTCCGTAAACACACCAGCCAACTGGTCTGCGCATGCTCTGAGGGCGCGGCTGGGGATGCAGTCTGGGCCTGCAGCCTTGCGAGGGTTAACACGTTTAAATGTTTTACTCACCTCGGCTGCAGTGAAGGAGAGTCCGCATGTTTTGGTTGCGGGCCGTGTCAGTGGCACTGTATTGTCCTCAAAGCGGGCAAACAAGTGATTTAGTCTGCCTGGGAGCAAGGCATCCTGGTCCGTGACTGGGCTGGTTTTCTTTTTGTAATCCGTGATTGACTGTAGACCCTGCCACATACCTCGTGTCTGAGCCATTGAATTGCGATTCTACTTTGTCTCTATACTGACGCTTTGCTTGTTTGATTGCCTTGTGGAGGGAATAGCTACACTGTTGGTATTCGGTCATGTTTCCGGTCACCTTGCCCTGATTAAAAGCAGTGGTTCGCGCTTGCAGTTTCATGCGAATGCTGCCATCAATCCACGGTTTCTGGTTTGGGAATGTTTTAATCGTTGCTATGGGAACGACATCTTCAACGCGCGTTCTAATGAACTCGCTCACCGAATCAGCGTATTCGTCAAAGTTGTTGTCTGACGCAATACGAAACATATCCCAGTCCACGTGATGGAAGCAGTCTTGGAGCGTGGAATCAGATTGGTCGGACCAGCGTTGAACAAACCTCAGTGTGGGAGCTTCTTGTTTTAGCTTCTGTCTGTAGGCAGGGAGCAACAAAATGGAGTCGTGGTCAGCTTTTCCGAAAGGAGTGCCGGGGGAGGGCCTTATATGCATCGCGGAAGTTAGAATAGCAATGATCCAAGGTTTTACCAGCCGTCATGGTCTGGGGCGTTATGTCACAGCATCATCGGACTGAGCTTGTTGTCATTGCAGGCAATCTCAGCGCTGTGCGTTAGAGGGAAGACATCCTCCTCCCTCATGTGGTACCCTTCCTGCAGGCTCATCCTGACATGACCCTCCAGCACGACAATGCCACCAGCCATACTGCTCATTCTGTGTCTCAGTTTATGTCTCAGTTGTTGAATCTTGTTATGTTCATACAAATATTTGCACATGTTAAGTTTGCTGAAAATAAACGCAGTTGACAGCGAGAGGACGTTTCTTTTTTTGCTGAGTTTACATGTATAACATATTGATTAGATTGAAGATATGTTATTTCACTTACTAAACCTATTTCATGCAACTGCAAATATGAAAACCTTATAGTTTCTGTGAATATAAGACGAAACAGCCAGCCTTGTTCAGCTCATTTATCGACACTGGCAAACATGCCTCACACAAGCATTACTACAATAGTGATATATGGGTGGACATTGATGTTCAAATTAAAGGACTGACTGGTTTATAGCCTCACACAGACATCAAGCGGGTCCAACAAATGTTTTTGAGGAACAAGGTGTTGTGGGGGGGTCCTAGGGGTAAAACATTATTACTAGTCATGGTGTCCGTTAGCTTTCAACACTGAATAATGGGGAAGACTATTTTTTTAAATCACATTTAAGCGGCACAGACGCTGGTTTTTGCCTCTGTTTAGCCCAGTGGATAAGAGTCAAGATTATTGCTCAGTATTGAAGAACCATCTCCTTCCATGTGTCTTTCTGCTGTTTCAGTTCAAAGTTTTCCTGTTTAAGTTTGGAGATCTCCTGCTCCAATTTGTCAACACTGTTCGTGACCTTAATGCTGTCTGATGACTGATACTGTTTTAGGAATGTCTTCAGCTGATGTCTTCATTGTCACCTTTGATTTCTGGGTATCATATGAATGACAATATGGGTCAATGACAAATGCTGACAATCACTGTTCATTGAACACAGGAGGGACAATTTTGTAGCGGTAATACAACGTAAATGAGCCTTACCTTTGGCTACAAAGGGGTCGGGTAATCTATGTCAGTTGAGTCGTCTGACTCTTCTCCTAATTTTTGGGTTGGATAAAAAATGTCCTCTTGCTCTGCTTGGGAGCCTGGGGTTGGACATCGGTATCACTGGCGAGTGAATTAATCTTGCTTGTTGTGTGGAATCAGTTGTCTGAAACAAATACAAGGTAGAAGAAGACATTTACCAGAGTTAGGGTCATGGGTTAGGCTCAATTCTTTCCCAATCTAAATGCCTGGCATAACTGTAGCGTGGAGGATTGATTAATATGAGGGAGTGGGAAACCTAGTCAGTTGTACAACTGAATAAATTCAACTTAAATGTGTTTTCCACATTTAACCCAACCCCTCTGAATCAGTGAGGTGCTGAGGGCTGCCTTAATCTACAGCCACGACATCGGCATCCGGGGAGCAGTTGTTGTTGGGGGTTAACTGCCTTGCCCTGGGGCAGAATGACAGATTTGTACCTAGTCGGCTCGGGAATCAATCCAGCAACCTTTCTGTTACTGGCCCATCGCTCCTACCGGTCAGGCTACCTGCTGCAACCTCTATGAACAACAGTTGCAAAAATGTCAATAAACCTCCATCTACAGACCAACACCCATGCAATGGAACTCTTATTTTTGTGCCTGACCAAATACAATGTGTGTATGGGTGGTGGTTCACATCATGTTATTACCTAACCTGTTACCATTGGAATATTCTATATCCTTATTAACTTGGATTTTTTTTTTAAATCTTGTCTTATTACTTTAGCCAGCAATATTCTCATAAATGCTGGGGGAAGCTTTGCCCTGGAAATGGGTGTCTCTGTTGTTCCACTCTGTGAAAGACATACAGACTACAATAGCAGTGTCAAACGGTATAACTTAAAACCATGCATATCTGAAGCATGAGATTTCTACTTACTGCTGACAAAAATTACATTGCTATATAATGGGGCCACCTTCCTGGCAGCTTCATCCCGACTCCACTCAATTATGGTGGGATAGTCAGTACAGGATTCCCCTGGTCATTGAGTTTGCGGTCATTGTACCACCTTATAGCATCTGTCTTGACCTCGCTGTACCTCCCTTGAGTGTCCCCCTCACTCCACCGCACAACAGAGAACTTCCGGTCCAAGCTGAATGAGTGAAACATAGTGAGAACTATCTTTACATGATTAGACCAGAACGTTAGCTAACGTTAGTTTGTGCCAATTCTTAGAAATATTTGCTGGCGTGTTAGCCATGCAGACATGTGTAACTTCAGCAGTCTTCTTAGAGTATCTTTCCATTTCATGTCAATTTAATGTGAAATCATGGGAATGCATATCTATTGTTAACTTACCTATCTTCGTCTCATTGTACTTTTAGTTTCTCTTTGTGGTGACTGTATGCCTGACTTTAGAAATGACATTTTTTGACCTAGCTAGCTATGTCTCTCTCCTACTTTCCGCTTATCGCCGTGGTGACTCGTTGACTGCAGAATTAAAATCATTTCTAGCTACGTCACCCTTATGTTTCTACTTAAAGGGACAAAAAAGGTGAAGATAGCTCGCTATCTAAAGCTAAGGGAGTGATTTTCGTTACGAATTAGACTAATTATGCTACTAACACAGAAGAACGGCTGAGAGATGGAGTTCACAAAAATACTTCACTGGGCCACAAAATGTGAGTACTCATCTTTTGATAGGACTGACACTGTTGTTATATTGCTGTGCAAAGTTGATATGATGTTCATAAACATATTTATAACATTTATATTGAGTGTATTTTACATATTGTCACTTACAGGACTTGCAAGAGACACAAAATGAATCACAGACAAGCAGCTGTCGTCACAGTAACGGTGAGTGGGACCTACAGTGCGTTTTTATTTATTTATTTTGAAAAAAGTATTGAATATTTAAAACATACAATATACTTTGGGTGAAGCCGCTCAACAACTGTGTCACATTAGTCATCTAACAGATTCCCATCCAGAGCGACACACAGAAGCAACCAGGGTCAACACCCTGCTCAAGGGCATGTCGACAGATCTCCCACAAGGTCAAAAACGGAGACCCGAACCAGCGATCCAACAGCCACCGGCCCAAGCTCCCAACCACCAGGCTACCAGCCCTCCAAGATCCCCCCACAGTTCCCCAAGAGCTGCCCGCAGCCATCCAAGAGCCCCCCTGAGAAAATAAGATTACAAAATTATTATTATAATCATTCCACCCCCCCAATAACCAAGAAAGTGAACAAAAGACAAAGGAAAACAGAAAACAACAAAGCAAAAAACCAAAAGATATAATGGACAACAAAAATCATAACAGTAGGGCCATCTGAATATGTTTGTGTGCTTGAATGGCACTATTTACATGTGTGTGTGTTCGTGTATGTGCACCTGTGTGCATTTGAATGAGTGTGTGTGTACAGTCGTGGCCAAAAGTTTTGAGAATGACACAAATATACATTTTCACAAAGTCTGCTGCCTCAGTTTGTATGATGGCAATTTGCATGTACTCCAGAATGTTATGAAGAGTAATCAGATTAATTGCAATTAATTGCAAAGTCCCTCTTTTCCATGCAAATGAACTGAATCCCCCAAAACATTTCCATTGCATTTCAGCCCTGCCACAAAAGGACCAGCTGACATCATGTCAGTAATTCTCTCATTAACACAGGTGTGAGTGTTGACGAGGACAAGGCTGGAGATCACTCTGTCATGCTGATTGAGTTCGAATAACAGACTGGAAGCTTCGAAAGGAGGGTGGTGCTTGGAATCATTGTTCTTCCTCTTTCAACCATAGTTACCTGCAAGGAAACACATGCAGTCATCATTGCTTTGCACAAAAAGGGCTTTCATAGGTAAGGATATTTCTGCCAGTAAGATTGCACCTAAATCAACCATTTATCGGATCATCAAGAACTTCAAGGAGAGCGGTTCAATTGTTGTGAAGACGGCTTCAGGGCGCCCATGAAAGTCCAGCAAGCACCAGGACCGTCTCCTAAAGTTGAGTCGGCTGCGGGATCGGGGCACCACCAGTACAGAGCTTGCTCAGGAATGGCAGCAGGCAGGTGTGAGTGCATCTGCACGCACAGTGAGGCAAAGACTTTTGGAGGATGGCCTGCTGTCAGGAAAGACAGCAAAGAAGCCACTTCTCTCCAGGAAAAACATCAGGGACAGACTGATATTCTTCAAAAGGTACAGAGATTGGACTGCTGAGGACTGGGGTAAAGTCATGTTCTCTGATTGTTTGGAGCATCCGGAAAAAACTTGTCCGGAGGAGACAAGGTGAGCGCTACCATCAGTCCTGTGTCATGCCAACAGTAAAGCATCCTGAGACCGTTCATGTGTGGGGTTGCTTCTCGGCCAAAGGAGTCGGCTCACTCACATTTTGCCTAGAACACTGCCATGAATAAAGACTGGTACCAACACATCCTCCGAGAGCAACTTCTCCCAACCATCCATGAACAGTTTGGTGACGAACAATGCCTTTTCCAGCATGATGGAGCACCTTGCCATAAGGCAAAAGTGATAACTAAGTGGCTCTGGGAACAAAACATTGATATTTTAGGTCCATGGCCAGGAAACTCCCCAGACCTTATTCCCATTGAGAACTTGTGGTCAATCCTCAAGAGGCGGTGGACAAACAAAACCCCACAAATTCTGACAAACTCCAAGCATTGATTATGCAAGAATGGGCTGCAAACAGTGGTCCAGAAGTTAATTGACAGCATGCCCGGGCAGATTGCAGAGGTCTTGAAAAAGAAGAGTCAACACTGCAAATATTGACTCTTTGCATCAACTTCATGTAATTGTCAATAAAAGCCTTTGACACTTAGGAAATGCTTGTAATTATACTTCAGTATTCCATAGTAACATCTGACAAAAATATCTAAAGACACTGAAGCAGCAAACTTTGTGGAAATTAATATTTGTGTCATTCTCAAAACTTTTGGCCACAACTTTATATGCATGTGTACAAACACCTGCACGGCATCAGCCTCAGGCAAACTGGCAATAGCTGTAAAAACACTGCCCCTCTGTGTCATTCAAACTGACTTTTTTGTTATGTTTTATTTCTATTTGTATACTTTTATCTTTGACTGTCATTCTCCCTCCCGCCCAACCTCCCACTTTTCTCCAATTTCTCATCCCAACCCTCAGCCCATCCCACCTATCTCTGCTGGCCACCCTCTTCGGATTTCTACACACCATATATATATATATATCTTTCAACTAATGCTGTGATGTTTAATATACAATTTCAATCTACAGTTGAAGTCAGAAGTTTACATACACCTTGCCAAATACATTTAAACTCAGTTTTTCACAATTCCTGACATTTAATCCCAGTAAAAGTTCCCTGTCTTAGGTCAGTTAGGATCACCACTTTATTTTAAGAATGTGAAATGTCAGAATAATAGTAGAGAGAATTATTTCTTTCAGCTTTTATTTCTTTCATCACATTCCCTGTGGGTCTGAAGTTTACAATCACTCAATTCGTATTTGGTAGCATTGCCTTTAAATTGTTTAACTTGAGTCAAACGTTTCAGGTAGCCTTCCACAAGCTTCCCACAATAAGTTGGGTGAATTTTGTCCCATTCCTCCTGACAGAGCTGGTGTAATGGAGTCAGGTTTGTGGGCCTCCTTGCTCACACATGCTTTTTCAGATCTGCCCTTACATTTTCTATAGGATTGAGGTCAGGTCTTTGTGATGTCCACTCCAATACCTTGACTTTGTTGTCCTTAAGCCATTTTGCCACAACTTTGGAAGTATTCTTGGGGTCATTGTCCATTTGGAAGACCCATTTGCAACCAAGCTTTAACTTCCTGACTGATGTCTTGAGATGGAGATGTTGTGGGTGGGGATGGCTGCTGGTTTATTGGCTCTTAACCAACCATGTTTTTTCGCGTTGTTTGTAACTTTTGTACATAATGTTGCTGCTACCGTCTCTTCTGACCGAAAAAGTTTCTGGACATCAGAACAGCGATTACTCACCTCGAATTGGATAATGCGTTTTTCTTTAATGAGGATATACTCCAAACACCCGAACTGACCCTCATCCCCATCATTCGCTGGAGAAGGAAAATGAGATTTACGTAAAGAGATCAGGGTGCCTTGTGAGGATCAGGCGATGAGTGGCTAATCTGCCTTTGCCCGTAGTCCTGCTAGCCAACTTTCAATCGCTGGAAAATAAATGGGACGAACTGAAAGGAGAGCGAGTGCAGTGTAGTGGTTAGGGCATAGTAACAGAGGCCCTGTCCTTGCACTTGTCCACGCTGCAGGTAGGAGAGGAGCCTTTGTCTGTTCCAACGCGACATTCAAAACTGTAAAATCTTATGTTTCACCGAGTTATGGCTGAAAGACGACCTTAATAAGATACAGCTGGTGGGTTATACACTATCGGCAGGATAGAAAAGCAGCCTCTGGTAAGACACGGGGCGGGGGCCTATACATATTTGTAAACAACAGCTGGTGCATGATATCTAAGGAAGTCTCCAGATTTTGCTCGCCTGAGGTAGAATATCTCATGATAAGCTGTAGACCACACTATTTCATTTGTATTTTTCGTAGCTGTCTACATACCACCACAGACCGATGCTGGCACTAAAACCGCACTCAATGAGCTGTATACCATCATTAGCAAACAGGAAAACGCTCATCCAGAGGCAGTGCACTTGGTGGCCGGGGACTTTAATGCAGGGAAACTTAAATCAGTTTCACCTCATTCCTATAAGCATGTTAAATGTGCAACCAGAGGGACAAAAACTCTAGTGCACCTTTACTCCACACACAGAGACGTGTACAAAGCTCTCACTCACCCTCCATTTGGCAAAGCTGACCATAATTCTATCCTCCTGATTCCTGCTTACAAGCAAAAATTTAGGCACCACTGACTCTGTCTATAAAAAAGTGGTCAGATGAAGCAGATGCTAAACTACAAGGCAGTTTTGCTAGCACGGACTGAAATATGTTCCGGGATTCTTTTGATGGAATTGAGGAGTACGCCATATCAGTCACTGGCTTCATCAATAAGTGCATCGATGACATCTTCCCCACAGTGACCGTATGTACATATCCCAACCAGAAGCCATGGATTACAGGTAACATTTGCACTGAGCTAAAGGGTAGAGCTGCCGCTTTCAACGAGTGGGACTCTAACCCAGAAGCTTATAAGAAATCCCGCTATGCCCCCCGACGAATCATCAAACAGGCAGTGTCAATACAGGACTAAGATCGAATCGTACTACACCGGCTCTGACGCTCGTCGGATGTGGCAGGGCTTGCAAACTATTACAGACTACAAAGTGAAGCACAGTCGAGAGCTGCCCAGTGACGTGAGCCTACAAGACTAGCTAAATAACTTCTATGCTCGCTTCGAGGCAAGTAACACTGAAACACGCGTGAGAGCATCAGCTGTTCCGGATGACTGTGTGATAACTCCAATGTGAGTAAGACCTTTAAACAGGTCAACATTCACAAGGCCGCAGGACCAGACGGATTACCAGGACATGTACTCCGAGCATGCGCTGACCAATTTGGCAAGTGTCTTCACTGACATTTTCAACCTCATTGTCTGAGTCTGTAATACCAACATGTTTCAAGCAGACCACCATAGTTCCTGTGCCCGGGTTGCATCACTGCCTGGTATGGCAACTGCTCGGCCTCCGACTGCAAGGCACTACAGAGGGTAGTGTGTACGGTGCAGTACATCACCGGTGCCAAGCTTCCTGCCATCCAGGACCTCTATACCAGGCGGTGTCAGAGGAAGTCCAAGAGGCTTCTAAACAGCTTCTACCCCAAGCCATAAGACTCCTGTACAGCTAATCAAATGGCTACCCAGACTATTTGCAATGCCTCCCCCCCTGTATGCTGCTGCTACTCTCTGTTATTATCTATGCATAGTCACTTTAATAATTCTACCTACATGTACTGTACATTACCTCGACACCGGTGCTCCCAAGTTCAGAAACTTGTCCTGAAACCACTCCTGCGTTTTCTTGGCTGTATGCTTAGGATTGTTGTCCTGTTGGAAGGTGAAACTTCACCCCAGTCTGACGTCCAGGTTTTCATCAAGGATTTCTCTGTACTTTGCTCTGTTCATCTTTGCCTCGATCCTGACTAGTCTCCCAGTCCCTGCTGCTGGAAAACATCCCCACAGCATGATGGTGCCAGGCTTCCTCCAGATGTGACACTTAGCATTCAGGCCATAGAGTTCAATCTTGGTTTCATCAGACCAGAGAATCTTGTTTCTCATGGTCTGAGAGTCTTTATGTGCTTTTTGGCAAACTCCAAGTGGGCTGTCATGTGCCTTTTACTGAGGAGTGGCTTCTGTCTGGCCATGCTTGCACAAAGGCCCATTTGGTGGAGTGCTACAGAGGTGGTTGTCCTTCTGGAAGGTTCTCCCTCTAGAGCTCTGTTAGAGTGACCATCGGGTTCTGGGTCTCCTCCCTGAGCAAGGCCCTTCTTCTCCTCAGTTTGGCTGGGCGGCCAGCTCTAGGAAGAGTATTGGTGGTTCCAATCTTCCATTTCAGAATGATGGAGGCCACTGTGGACTCCAATCAAGTTGCAGAAACATCAAGGATAATCAATGGAAACAGGAGGCACCTGAGTACTTATGCAAATAAGGTATTTCTGTTTTTATGTTTAATAAATTTGCAAACATTTCTAAAAACCTGTTTTCCCTTGTTATTATGTGGTATTGTGTGTAGATTGCTGAGGATTTATAATTTGTTTAAATCCATTTTAGAAAAAGGTCATTGGGTCTTAATACTTTCCGAAGGCAATGTATGTATGCTAGTTCTGCTTGCCCCAATTAAGTGATTGTGTTTGTTAAGGTCTCAGATACGGCTCATTGGTAGATTGGCATTATACATCACTGACTGGTTTTCCTAAATATTTAAATATGTTGGCATTACCACAGGGTCAACTAGTATTTCTCCCTGTTTCTCTCTCTCTGTTTCGGTTTTATTAATTTCTCTATTTTTATACCCCTGTCCCTTCTCTCATTCATCACCCCCATCTCATTCATGTTTTTCACATGAGTGAGAACAGAGTAAATCCTTGATATGATAACATAAGGTCTCTGATGTGGCCCATTGGTAGATGCATTATACATCGTTGTATGTTATCCAAAATAGTAAAATATGTTGGTATTACCACAGGGTCAACTAGTATTTATTTCTCTCTCTCTTGCCCTCTCCCCCTCTCCCTCTCTCACACTCCTTTAGAGGAAGGACATTTCTTTATTTCTCTCACTCTCTCTCTCTCATGTTTTTCAAATCACGAGAGCACCCAACAAAGTAAAGCCTTGATATGATAACATTATTGGAATGCTTTTTATTAGTTTTTTCTTTCTTACCAAGGATATTGATGAGATTGTCAGCCAAACAAACACAGATAAAATAGCAACACGGTTCACATGGGCCCAGGTGAGTGATAGACAGTAGATGAAGCTAAATAAATAAAGTTGTATGACATGAAATAATCAAAGCTAACTGACTTATTTAACTTAAGACAGACAAACAAAGTAATGACAAAATGCATACTACTGTAAACACTCTTACCCTCCCTCTCTCTCATTCTCATTTATGTTTCTGTCATTTGTGTTGTGACTTTTTCTTTTTTGTGCAAAGTACAGTAGACCAAAGCAAGGTTATAATGTAGTATTAGAAAACTAAAATCAAACTCAACCTACATAAAACGTATAATATTGTTTCCTGTCATTGACAGTGTCCCTCAAGAAACAGAGGATACCAGAGTCACATCTCGATTCTCTCCTTTGCTTTGAGATGAGACACTACTGGTGTGTTGGTGGAAGACTTCCTGACACTTCTACGGTTACATTCTGCAGGGACAAGTGCAGTTCCAGCAAGCAAGTATTTTTTTAGAGAAGCCACTAGCTGGTTTTGTAGATCAACTTGAATGTCATCATTACTGCAGAGTATATACAAAGTATCTTGGCAATTCACAAACTAAAGAAGAAACACTCATGTGTGTCCT
Organism: Oncorhynchus tshawytscha; assembly: GCF_018296145.1. Classification (NCBI taxonomy): domain Eukaryota; kingdom Metazoa; phylum Chordata; class Actinopteri; order Salmoniformes; family Salmonidae; genus Oncorhynchus; species Oncorhynchus tshawytscha. The sequence goes on along the minus strand of NC_056434.1, from coordinate 54,893,943 downwards.
CGTTCATAATAGTGGAAAACTGTTTAGAGGAAGGACATTTCTTTATCAATGTCCTATTGAAGGATCAACTGAAATATATTCTTGAAAAATCAGGGTTATGCATGAGCTATGTTTTCGTTCTGATGACAGTATTAGACATGTAATGCATTTTATACAACGGGTGGGTCTAATCCTGAATGCTGATTGGTTAAAACCGCATTCCAGCCGGTGTCTATTCCACAAGTTACCAGTAGCTAAATCTATGAAGTTAAAATGCCTATTTACTCTGTTCCATCTGACTGTGCAATCCACTGTTTCATCAGCCCAGCCAGGCACATTATAAACTTTATCTCCACTATAAAAATAATCTAGACATTATCGCACATTTCTTTTAGACTAACATTTAGTGTTCAACAGCAGAGATGCGTAAACCTTGCTGTCTGTCTCTCCGACATTTGCAACATTGTTTTAATATTCAAGTTCGATCTCCAGCTGTCCCATAGTAATGAACGTGTCGGGAGTCGTGGCGAGAGACAGCGAGGCAGCGTTTCCCAGTTAGTCAAAATCATGAATCAGCTACACCCATTCAGCATCGTTCACACCTTCTTAAGCTTTAGCCCCACCCAGCTCTTTAAGGATTCACATGTGAGGTCAAATTTCAAGACTAAAGGCTGGTTTATGCAACGGGTGCGTTTGTAAAATCAATTTGGAGTGCCAGAGTGTGCTCAGAGTTTACTCTGGGCCTTCGTAAACTCAGAGAGTTGTCAGATTGTCCTTTCATAAATTCAGAATGTTTTGCTCTCGGAGTGTTCAGAGCGCACACTGGACGCTCTGGCCGAGGAGTAAGGTTGATCCATTAGGCATTCATTGCCAACGTTTACTGACATCGGGTGTTGAGCGTTCGATAATTCGTCAGTTATTCTGCACACTGGAGTAGATAGTCAGAGCGAATTTACCTGCTACGTCTATTGACAGTTGTCGCAGTGACATCATAAACATTCTATTGAAATGGTTACTGGCATAGTGGAGTCTATTGTTTAGACATCTAGCTAGCAGGCTAAACAATGAAACATAATCCCAACTCATAACATTACTAACCTGTATGAATAACCAACCAGGTTCAATGTTAGCTAGCTGGCTAACATTAGGTTATAACTAGCAATGCAAATAGCTCTGAGATACAAATAATCTTGCTACAGAGATCATACATGAAACGTTAGCTAGTGAGCCAGCCCGCTAACGTTAGTTAGCGAGCTAACATTATGCATTAACTTGAAATGAAAACTACTTTGACAAAATTAGAAATGTGTAATATCTAAAAATGTAGCTGGCTAGACTATTTCACCCGTACAATTGGATGGACACTTCTCCCTCTCTGTCATGGATGACCAGGTTTCCTTAGTTTGAAGATGTAATCTGGCTACAGGTGTTTTATACAACAGCCTGTGTGTTCTCTTTTCAACTCAATCTGCATATTTGCAATCAAACGCCAGCATTTACTCCCTCTCCTTAGCTATCATAATCTAATTCCACTGTGGATTCCACTGATTTCAAAACTCGGTCCTCCAGAAAGTGGAGAGCAACACCTTCACAGTTCTACTATGAGATATATTTCAAAAAATCTGCGTTAGAAAGGATTACCTACACATACTGACCAGCTCATGTTATAGACAGAAGCGTGCTACATGGCAGACCAATCAATGCAGTTCGAGAAATAGAGTTTAGTTTATTTAGTAAATATTTTCTAAAGTTTTTAAAAAATAACCAAAAAAAAAATTACAAAACAATAACGAGGCTATATACAGGGGATACCAGTACCGGGTCAATGTGCAGGGATACAGGTTAGTCAAGGTAATTTTTAAGTGACTATGCATAGATAATAAACAGCGAGTAGCAAAGGTGTTAATACAAAGGGTCAAAGTAAATAGTCCGGGTGGCCATTTGACTAATTGTTCAGCAGTCTTATGGTTTGGGGGTAGAAGCTGTTAAGGAGACTTTTTGTCCTAGACCGCTTGCCGCTCCGGTACCGCTTGCCATGTGGTAGCAGAGAGAACAGTCAATGATTTGGGTGACTTGAGTCTTTGACAATTTTTTAGGCCTTCCTCTGACACCGCCTCGTATAGAGGTCCAGGATGGCAGAAAGCTTGGCCCAAGTGATGTACTGGGCTGTATGCACTACCCTCTGTTGTGCCTTACAGTCAGATGACGAGCAGTTACCATACCAGGCAGTGATACAACCGGTCAGGATGCTATTGATGGTGGAGGACCAGGGGACCCATGCTCTTGAGGATCTGGGGACACATGTCAAATCTTTTCAGCCTCCTGAAGGGGAAAAGGTAAGCCCCACAGCGTTGTGAATGTTGACCTGTTTAAAGGTCTTGCTCACATCGGCTATGGAGAGCATGATCACGCAGTCGCCTGGAATAGCTGGTGCTCTCATGCATGCTTCAGTGTTGCTTGCTTAGAAGCGAGCGTGAAAGGCATTTAACTTGTCTGGTAGGCTCCTGTCACTGGGCAGTTTACGGCTGGGTTTCCCTTTGTAGTCCGTAATAGTTTTCAAGCCCTGCCACACCCGACGAGTGTCAGAGCCGGTGTAGTAGGATTCAATCTTTGTCCTGTATTGACATTGCATGTTTGATGGTTCGTCTGAGGGCAAAGCGGGGTTAATTATAAGCGTCCGGATTAGTGTTGCCTGTAATCCATTGCTTCTGGCTGGGATATGTACGTACGGTCACTGTGGGGACGTCGTCCTCGATTCACTTATTGATGAAGCCGGTGACTGAGGTGGCATACTCCTCAATGCAATTGGATGAATCCCGTAACATAGTCCACTAGTAGCAAAACAGTCCTGTATCGTAGCATTTGCGTCATCTGACCACTTCCGTATTGAGCAAGTCACTGATACTTCCTGCTTTGGTTTTTGCTTGTAAGCAGTAATCAGGATGATAGTATTATGGTCAGATTTGTCAAATGAAGAGAGAGGGAGAGGTTTGTATGAGTCTTTGTGTGTGGAGCATTTCGCTACACTCGCATTAACATCTGCTAACCATGTGTATGTGACAAATAAAAAATTTGATTTGAGTAAAGGTGGTCTCTACTTTTCTTTCCTCTGGTTGCACATTTGACATGCTGGTAGAATTGAGGTCAAATGGATTTAAGTTTGCCTGCATTAAAGTCCCAGGCCACTAGGAGCACCACCTGGATGATACTTTTCTTGTTTGTTTATGGCCTAATACAGGTCTTAGTGCCAGCATTTGTTTGTGGTGGTAAATAGATGGCTACAAATAATATAGATGAGAAATCTCTTGGTAGATATTGTGGTCTATAGCTTATCAAGAGGTATTTTACCTCAGGCGAGCAATACCTCAGGACTTCTTTAATGTTAGACCACCAGGAGTTATTGACAAATAGACACACACCTCCATTCCTCGTCTTACCAGAAGTATCTGCTCTGTACTGCCGATGCACTGAGAAGCCAGCCAGCTCTCTATCTCTATATTATTTGTGTTGTTGTTCAGCCACGTCTCAGTGAAACATAAGATATTACAGTTTTTAATGTCCCATTGGTAGGATAGGCTTAATCGTAGATCGTCCAGTTTTTTTCTCTATGATTCCACATTGGCCAATAATGCAGAGGATCGTGGTGGTTTACTTACTCGTCTGCAAATTCTTACAAGGCACCCCGCCCTCCTCCCCCTTTTTCTACGTCTTTTCTTCACACGGGTGACTAGGATTTGGCTTTGTCTCGAAAAAGCAGTATATCTTTTGTGTAAGACTCATTCAATATTTTTTTTTGTCTTGTTCAAGGTGATTAAAAGCTCTTTTCGGTCATTAGAGACGGTAGCAGCAACATTATGTACAAAATGAGTTACAAACAATGCGAAAAAACTAAGAAAGATAGCACAGTTGGTTTGAAGCCCGTAAAACGGCAGCCATCCCTCCGGCGCCATTATCGACATACACGTATGTGGTTTCCTGAAATTAGACACACATATCTTCCAAATACTGGCCTCTCTGACATTATCACTTAAATATAGGTGATGGCACTTTATATCTGACCTTGAACACATATAGTGATGATGATTTCTTGTCCCTTACATTTAATTGTGATGGTGTATCAGTCTTTCAGTCCTCCAAATTCAGTATTTGGCCAATACTGTGTTGTGTCAATGAAATACCCCCAGAGAGTAGAGCTCTTAGTGCCGGCAGGTAGCCTTATGGGGCGGCAGGTAGCCTCGTGGTTAGAGCGTTGGACTAGTAACTGAAAGGTTGCAAGATCGAATCCCCAAGCTGACAAGGTAAAAATCTGTCATTCTGACCCTGAACAAGGCAGTTCCTGTTCCTAGGCCGTCATTGAGAATAAGAATTTGTTCTTAACTAGTTACTAGTTAAAAAAAAATAAAAATAGATAAGTGTGTGCTTTTGTGTGGTTTGGATCCAAAAAGCTATATGACCTGCTACTTGAAGTCTGTGCAACTCTCATTATGCTATGTTTGTGATGCGGTAGCAAGACCATTACTACAGAACTTCAAACAATTTAATGGAGGGTATGGTTGTGGACTGTGCCTTCACTCTGGGGTACAACACTCAAATTGAACGTCAAAGGTTTACACATGTTTAGATAAGAAACTGTTGAAGGAATTTAATTCCTCTGTTTTAATTCCCAATCAAAATTAAGAAGTTATATGCTCTCCAAATAAAGGTCGGTGGACAAAGATTCAAAGGTCAGATTAAAGGAAGAGGTGGTGTTTACTCAGTTGCACCTAGGAGATTGTATATTGAACTCATCATTACATCTGGTTGGAAAGCTTGTCAACGGTGCGTGTATGCCTGGAGTGTATGGTTGATGAAACAGTGTAGCATGTGTTGATGTATTGATGTATTGTTGTAAGTACTGGTATGTGGAAGAGAGGGAAAGATCGATGTGTGCAGTGGTTTGTCCTTTAAAAGTTGCAGCGTACTGCAGCACAGCTTGTGTGGTGCCGCAGAATTCTATGGCACATTATTTAAGTGCCAACGACTGGTACTATTAATGCTCGTTACTGCTAGTTTGACCACCAGAGGGCATCTTTGAGAATCATTTGATAGCCTTTAATAGTGGCTGTAAGAGATTAAAAAAATGTACGAACATAGTATATGGGACTGATTTTAAGAAATGTTGCTTAATTAATTTGATTAATATTATGGTGTTTCTACTCCAAGAAAAATTTGTTGGGTTTCCGTTAGGATGGAATGGAAAATATGGTGCTGTACAACTTGACGGTCGGGAGTGGGCTACAGTGCTGGACTATTTGGCTAAATAATCTCCATGTCATGTGGGCACGCGGGAGACTGGGGTTTAATTCCCCGCCGGGGAGGAAGGAGTAGGCTGTCCTTGTAAATATGAATTTGTTCTTAACTGAAAAAAAATGTTTTTATGAAAGTTAATGTAATCTGAATAAAGGCCAAAATAATATTGGTATAGGCCAAAACATTTATTTCTGTTTTTAGAGGGAGAGAAACGCTGGGCCAATTGTATGTCGCCTATGGGACTCCCAATCATGGTCGGATGTAATACATAATAATATTAATGATAATACTTGACTTAGAAATACATTTGACAATATAATTCTCCACCTACCCTCCATCTAGGCAAGTCTATTGTCCAGCTACCTGCTAGAACAGCGGGAACGTTTCCCTAGTCAGCACCATTATTAGTGGAATGCCCCTTAAAGTGTTGCTCTGTGCTACCCAGTGTGGCAGGGTGGGGGTCCAAGTTTGCTGGGTCTGTCATGGCCAGTTCGTACTATAATGACACAAGGCGAGACCCAGATGCACACACAGGAGGCAGATGGTTGGAGTTTTACAATATATATTAATCCAAAAGGGGAAGGCAAGAGAATGGTCGTGGACAGGCAAAAGGGTCAAAACCAGGTCAGAGTCCAAAAAGTACTGAAGGGAAGGCAGAATCAATCAAGGTCAGGCCAGGCAGGATGATCAGGCAGGCGGGAAAGAAGTCCAGAGTCAGGCAGGGGTCAAAACCAGGAGGACAATCAAATAGAGAATAGCAAAAGGAACCCAGGAAAAACACTCTGGTTGACTTGACTAACATACACAGAGAGACAGGAAACATAGGGATAAATACACTGGTGAAAACATGCGACACCTGGAGGGGGTGGAGACAATAACGAGGACAGGTGAAACTGATCAGGGTGTGACAAGAGTAGAGAATTATGTCAAGATTCCAAAATTACTGCACACTCACAAATGCGCCACGTCCCCACATGGATGACTTTTCTCCCTCTCACACCAAAAGCCATTTGCTCTCGCAACTGCTTACTATACTTTTATAACAAGGGGGAAATTCTAGCCAATGAACATAGCCTGTAGCAGTCTACTGAAACTCAATTGGTCAGGTTTTTAGACCAAACACTGTTTGACAGCTCTCCAACCGGATTTTTGCCCATAGAGATGAAAGGGAATGGTGAAAGGTGAGTGATCACTGACAATAATAAAGAGGTAAGTTCAACAGTTTTTCAGTAGAGAAACTAGATAACCAACTAGCTAGATAATCAACTATGATTTCAATATTGAAATTATAGTAAGTAGTTATTCTGTTATTAAAGCAAGCTGGAAAGGTAGCCGAACGTCAATTAGGTAGGATGCTAACTAGCTAACTTTAGTTAGCTAACTAACATTATAGAAAATGAATTAGCTAGCTAATGTTACACCTTGTGGTTTAAGCAAACCCAAGGTGGTTTCATTTTCTATACAGTTTCTGGTTTAACTAAGAGCGTTGTACCTAAGTTGAGAGGGGATTTTATTAGAGGAGGAGGACTTGGAAGACCAGCATGAATGGGTGGCAGACGAGGGGGGCAAGGTTGATCAGACAGGGAAGACCCTCATTGGGAAAGAGATCAGTGATTGAAGTGGAGGGGGTGCCAAGAGAGGTCAGGCTCTGAACCAAATAATAGCCAGTATAGTAAACTGCTTACAGCATACATTGGAGGTACAATCTGATTGACAGCATGGCCAATGTCTTCAAACTTTTCTAGCCCACCTCATGGGTCTCCCAGTCACCACCGGCTGTAACACAGCCTAGGATCAAATCCGGGGCTGAAGTGAATTTGCAATTTCCAACTTGTTGTGTAATGTTTATGGCCGATGAGCACCGATAAGTTTTATCTATAATCTCTTTATATGACGAGGGTTGAAAAGAATTTGCCAGTAGATTGCCGACTTCATGCATGATGATGATTGCTTGTCTAGCTTGCTAGCTAAGATTTGAAAGTAAAATGTTGACATGATCAGTCCAATCAAAGCGACGGTAGATATTTTATCTGTGGCCAATGATGGGTACTTGTAATATAAGTCTATGGCATGAATTTTCAAGCTCTACCCATAGATTTTGCGGCGATGTAGTGTCCCCATGAGTGACAGAACACTGAGCCAACAAGACAATGTTACCAACCCCTACATTCCGTATTTTATGTTTGTATGTGGCTTTAACTAAATTATAATTTTTTTAATATATATTTTTTACATTGTTTGCAAACTGATATGTGACATGTATTAATGCCAAAATAACATGCAAAACAGGTGGGGCTCAAAACTTGGGAGGCTCTGCCCCACCTGCCCTGAATGACGCATTGCCACTGCATATATATGGTGGTGAAGTTCTCTGCTCAGCTGACAGAAACAGGAGATACAGGAGTCCATTCTGTTCCAAGAAGGGTACCTTGGCTCTCCTCTATGTACAGCACTCTGGGGACTTTCTGCAGGTAACCATGACATCCACCAATCACCCATGTAACTTAATCATTAGTGGTACTGAGAGTTCCTCTAATTTATTTGACGCTGTATGAAGGCATTGTGCATCAGACAACTGTCACGTAGAGAGGATGATGACCAGCTGCTATCTATTGGTTAGAAAGATTGCTCTATACTGAATGTATGTGATAGTCATTGCTAAACAATATGATTAGTGTAGGTAAGAGATGAAGTGAAAACGTATAGGATGGATAGCTCTCTACTACGAGGTGGATTGGGCATGAAATGACAGCAGGCATGCTGACTGACCCTTTGGCGTGAATTGGTACAGGGCAATTCCACACAGTAGGAGAGTGAAGCTAAGACTCAGATTGTTCACTTTAAAATGTATGTCAAACAAACCAATGATTGCAAATAGTTAAAAGTAGTACTTGTGCGTAGAAGTTGTATGGTTTGTTCCACTTTGAAATCATTGGTTTTTGTTTGACATACATTTTAAAGTGAAAAATCTGATTGTCAGCATCCCTCTATTACTGCAGTATTGCCCTACAGCTCAGCTCAGTCCAGTCCCACATCGTGTGTTTTTAATTATTTGGCTAATTGCCTCTTGATATAGCCTTAAAATAAACTGTTTTCTTGAATGAAACATTAAGATGTTAAAACATTTAAACTCCAATTGAACTTTGTGACATCTTATTGTCCTCTCTCTCACTACAGTTGTTCTCAGGAGAACAGCGAGGCAGAGGACACCAAGTTTGGACCAGTGAGTCACCAACTCATCTCATGCCTTACACATCTCAGCACATACAGTACCAGTCAAAAGTTTGAACACACCTACTCATTCAAGTTTTTCTTTATTTTTACTATCTTCTACATTGTAGAATAATAGTGAAGTCATCAAAACTAATATAAATATAAATAACACATATGTAATCATGTAGTAACCAAAAAAGTGTTAAACAGTTATCTTTGCTTATTTGAGCGGTTCTTGCCATAATATGGACTTGGTCTTTTACCAAATAGGGCCATCTTCTGTATACCACCCCTACCTGTTAATTGAAATGCATTCCAGGGGACTACCTCATGAGGCTGGTTGAGAGAATGCCAAGATTGTGCAAAGCTGTCATCAAGGCAAAGGGTGGCTACTTTGAAGAATCTCAAATATAAAACACTTTTTTGGTTACTACATGAATCAATATTGTTATTATTTCATAGTTTTGATGTCTTCACTATTGTTCTACATTTTAGAAAAAAAGGAGGAAAAAACCCTAGAATGAGTAGGTGTATCCAAACTTTTGACTGGCAATGGACAGTACGTTTCGCTCCACCTTCTATAAAAACTCCAGTGCCTTACTTTGTTTACCTTTTTACCAATGTCTACAATGATTTTAACACCATACTAAATCTAATTCCATTTCCTGTATTGTTCTGCCCTCTCTATAGATTATGTTAACGTCCCACTTTAAGAACCTGGAGATCTTCACTGGTTCTGAGGGAGGTGACTTTACTGTACCTGGGACACCTTCCATCGCTACCACTGTCTGAAAAAGAGCCACAGGGTGGTCAAGACATCTGCTGCAACTTCATCTTTAGTGTGTCAGCTCTGCTACAGGTATGGCACCACACTCCCAATAGTCATGTATGCTTAAACATACTTGTATGCTCATTTATATGTTCCTTAAAGTGGCAATCAGCAGTTGAAACAATAAAAAAGTGTTTTCCCTGCCCCTGTTTCGGTAAAACGCTGAGGGATTGGGCTGGAGAAATGTAGCCACTCTCAAATTCTTAAAGAGAGCTAAGGATGCAAGCACTGACCATCGTGCCTCCTCCTAAAACCCCATTGGAGGAGATGACCCAAGATTCCTCGCCTCAGACCTCCTCCAATGGGTTTTGAGAAGGATGACACAAAAGCTCACAGAACGGGACCCCCGAGTGCTGAAGCATGCAAAAATTGTCTGTCCTTGGTTGCAACACTCACTACCGAATTCAAAACTGCCTCTGGAAGCAAAGTCAGCACAATAACTATTTGTCAGGAGCTTTATGAAATGGGTTTCCATGGCCAAGCAGCCGCACACAAGCCTAACAAACGGGTTCTCTGGAGTGATGAATCACGCTTCACCATCTGGCAGTCCGACGGACAAATCTGGGTTTGGTGGATGCCAGGAGAACGCTACCTGCCCCAATGCATAGTGCCAACTGTAAAGTTTGGTGGAGGAGGAAGAATGGTTTGGAGCTGTTTTTCATGGTTTGGGCTAGGCCCCTTAGTTCCAGTGAAGGGAAATTTTAATGCTACAGCATACAATGACATTCTAGGCGATTCTGTGCTTCCAACTTTGTGTCAACAGTTTGGGGAAGGCCCGTTCCTGTTTCAACATGACAATGCCCCGTCCACAAAGCGAGGTCCATACAGAATTGATTTGCCGAGATTGGTGTGGAAGATCTTGACTGGCCTGCACAGAGCCCTGACCTCAATTCCATCAAACTATTTTGGGATGAATTGGAACGGCGACTGCGAACCAGGCCAAATCACCCAGCATCAGTGCTCGACCTCACAAATGCTATTGTGGCTGAATGGAAGCAAGTCCCAGCAGCAATCTTCCAACATCTAGTGGAAAGCATTCATAGAAGAGTGGAGGCTGTTATAGCAGCAAAGGGGGGAACCAACTCCATATTAATGTCCATGATTTTGGAATGAGATGTTTGACGAGCAGGTGTCCATACTTTTGGTCATATAGTGTACATCTATTCTGTTTGCACTCACATCTTTCTTCTACTTGTGCTCTTTCTACAGATGGTTCTGGCATGCTGATAACATCTGATCTGATGATATGCGATATGACTCCTGTATTATTGACTGTGTGCAATAAAACTTCCAATGCCAAATTGAAATAATTTGGGATTCTGTAATTGACAATGGTAGTTCCCAATCAGACAATCACTATAAAACAAATGTTTTCCTCAGTGAAATGTATGGTGAAAGTGTTGTTTTGTCCTCATTCCTCCTTTGAATGCTGTTTCAGTTCGAAACGACCATCATTGAGTCTATCCTCACCTCCTCTATCACTGCAATGGATTGTCCAGTCTGCTGAGAGGTTCATTGGGTTCCACCTGCCCTCCATCGATGTCCTGCACAACTCCAGGGCAAGGAAGCGTGCATGAAAGATCATCGCCGACTCCTTTCGCCTCCTCTTCCAAAGACTCTCTTCTGGCAAATGGTTCAGGTCAATCACGACCAAAACCTCCCACCACCTGAACAGTTTCTTCCGTGGCCCTCACCAACCGGCCACCTGGTCTGCGATAATCCTGTCATCCATGGATTTTGCACTATTCATCCATAAACTATGCACCCTGCATGATCAACTCAGAACTGCACATTTTATAATGTAGCTTAAAGTGTTCATTGTGTACTTACTGTATGTGGATATGTGGACAATCTGCATCTATATATTTTTTTGTCTGTATATTCTGTTTATCATCTGTCTGTATATTCTGTTTATTGTTGCAGCACCATTTCATAGAGTCCTGTACATGCACATATATTTGCAGAATAAAGCTGATTCTGACATGTTAATCTAGTTTAGCTGGTTAATCCTATGTCAGTTTACAATCTATTATTTGAGACTGGTTATATACTAGCAGGTAGAAGATTCTTTATTTTGTGTATTCCTTTAATTTAAAATCCCCATGTGCTGTGTGTGTGTCCTTGGGCATATTACCCAAAATATTGGCTCCTGCCTGCAATTGGTAGACTTGTTTTATGGTGTGTACTAGAGATGACTGTCTGCTTTTCGTTTTACAGACGAAGGTTGCTGGCTAACAAGGAATTAGCTAGCTAACTTTAGCAAGTAGATTCCACTGAACTCAAGGTATTGTACTCAGGTTAGCAGGTAGCCAAGTGGTTAGAGCGTTGGGCCCGTATCTAAAATGTTGCTGGGTCAAATCCCCGAGCTGACAAGGTGAAAATCTGTCGTTCTGCCCCTGAACCGTTAACCCTAGTAGGCCATCATCGTAAAATAAGAATTTGTTCTTAACTGGCTTGCCTAGTTACATGAAGGTTAAATATAAAAAAGTGCAAGTATTAGAATTTATTTGGTTATCAAGCTGCTGAGTTTCCCAAGTCGTTCAGCACTTATTGCGGAAGCCGAATAAGTTGACGGCTCGTAATAGCCAATCACAACACTGGACTGGCAGGAATTTGTCCATCACACCAGTGAAAGTGACCCACCTTATTAGCCCGTCCCCCATCAGCTTGAAATCCAATCCCAAAGTTACCAAGGCTTGAGAAAGAGCAATACTTGACAGGTCGGATTGTATGGTGTCAAATCAAATTTAAAAAAGTAGAACGCGCACGAGATGAAAGGTGAAACATTGTGCGAGCAATCACAGAGTCTAGAGAGAAGAGCGAGCAGAGCTTATGTGGACAATTTAATGCGTTACTTTTTTCTTTCTTTTTTTTACACATTTGAACCACATTTCTTTGCTTACAGTTCTATATGTACAATTTAGGACAATGTTCTGCTCACTCAAAGTCACACTTAAAAATCTCAAGTTAATTTGTGCTCTCGACTAGCCTGTGCCCTCGTGGGACTCATGCTCTGCTTGCTCAACCACATTCCTGTATGTGTGGCACAGGGACAGTGAAGGAAGATTTACCCTTGTTTGCATTAGCACTACACACCAGATTAAAATCATCAACACTTGATGATATGTGGATCATTTCTGTGCTAGGGCAAAAAGAAGAAATGTGCACCCCTTTGGGTCCACAGGACCAGGATTAAGAAATGCTGTTCTATCTAGACTAATCACATTCCCCATGTCACCTCTCCCTAGCAACCACACTGTATGTAGACATGATCCAACTCTGTGAACACATTGGCTATACTTTAATGGATGTTTGTAACATGTACCTGTTTGCTATATTTGTCGTTTAAAAAAAAGTTTCAGTGTTTCTCCAATTTGCAAACAAAGTAATCGTGACACTATTTATGTTTTTCAGGTGATCGTGGTGACAGTCTATCCTATAGATTGGGAACTCTAGTTCTCTGAATGCAATTTGTTTAATCTGGTGTGTTAGCTGGGGCTGAAAATGTGTGACACCAATCATGCCCCCGAGTACCACAATGAGGATGACCATAAGAAGACGGAATCAATACAAGATCCTGCATGATCTGATACAGGGCTCTCCTAGAGAGATACCGTCTTGTAGGTTTTCTAAAACCCTAATCTAGTGCAACTGATTCTAATAACTAGCTGGTTGATAAGCTTACAGGAGGGTAAACACTCCAGTAGATCTGAACATCCACCTAGTCCCCCGACCATTTCTTTTGTCACTTCTCTCCTTCTACTATAGCAGTGTTTGGTTATTGGACTGAGAGGGATGTGAACACAGACAGCTTGCAGCTACCACATTTAACGATGTGTGATTCTTTCATTTCATATTCTTGTTTGTGCTGAGGAGGTCGAGTAGGTTAATATGAATAGTACTGATGACTGTATTACAATCATGCTGGTAAGTTTGACTTGAGTGAAACATTATATTTGCTTATGTTTGGTATTGTAATAATTTCTGTAACTGGTCTCACCACCTCTTGCTTGCATTTCAATAGCTGTTCTTTAAGAATTATACACAGGAGCGGCTCTAGCCTTTTGGGGGCCCTAAGTGAGATTTGGTCTTGGGGCCCCAAACCTACATTTGACATTTTAGTCATTTAGCAGATGCTTTTATCCTTGTTCAAGTGCACATAGACAGATTATTTACTGGTACTCCTGGAGGTCAGGGCCCCTGGGCACGTGCCCAATTGGTAGTCAGCCATGATTACTACCAGTTTACATAACTGGCTAGACTAACTACCTAGTGGCCGGCACAAGATGGAGGGAAAGTTGTAACTAACGAAATTACAGTTTTCATTTTTTTAACCTTTATTTAACTAGGCAAATCAGTTAGGAACTAATTCTTATTTACAATGATGGTCTAGGAACAGTGGTTTAACTGCCTTGTTCAGGGGCAGAACAACATATTTTTTACCTTGACTTCTCAGGGATTTGATCTAGCAACCTTTCGGTTACTGGCCCAATGCTCAAACCACTAGGCTACCTGCTGCCCCAAAGTCAGCTAAAATGTACGTATATAAAAAACTTGGAACTCAATCTGCCATCATTTACACAATGGAAAAATCTAAAGATTTATATACGTGAGCTACAGAGAAAAACAAAATGTTGCAGTTTCACAGAAAGTGATGCAGGCACTGGAGATGGGGGTGTGTGCCAGTGGGTCTGGGCAGGTGTGATGTAGTTCATGTTTGTATGATGTTGTTGTTTGTATGTGTATGTTTTGTATTGATTATAAAATTAAATAGTAAGTTGAGACCCCACAAAAATCTCTGTTTTGGGTCGGGCCACCTACCGGCCGGGGGCCCTAAGCGACTTCTTATGTCACTTATTCCTGGAACCGGCCCTGATTACACAATTGCCAGAAAGTCTGGATAAATCAGGCTAAGATGCTGCAACATCAGTCAACAGCCATCTTAGTGCAGAACAACATTGCCTGGACACTTATATGTCTGATTTTGTGATGAGACTTCAAATAATATTGGAGATATGGCCAAAAAGTAGCTAATACCGATGATCAAGGTAAAAAAAAAAAGACAGTCGCTGCTTTATGCTATTATATGTCATTTTAAAGAATTGTTTAAATTAGGTAATGTAGCTAACTAGCTAGCTACGTACAGTGGAGAGTTTGGTTAGATTCAACAAAGTTAACATTTTTAGCCGTTAGCAACTAACGTTACAACATCAACTTATGAATCAGATATTTTCAGTAATCAGTTCTGAATTCAATTTTGAATATGGCTTAAATATGGATGAGAAAAAAATGTATGTCGAATTTTTTTAAAAAAGGGTCAAATCCATAAAGGTTTTAATGGTGAACTTGATCAAATGTCTTTGGAGGTGTTAGCAAAATGTTACGTTTTGCAATTACCTTTGCTGTATATGCCCATTTCTAAGACACTAAAACAATTACACATTGTTGTGGACCTAGTAAATAGTTTATTTGAATTGAATCTTTTACATTTATTTTCTCCTGAACCTAAATATGCTGCACTGCTCGAAACATTGTAAACTAGCCTACAGTAGCCTACTTCAATGCAAAATATCAACTGTCTGTTCATCTGTATCTTATCACCCACACTCCCTTTAGGATGCATAGAGCAAAAACTTGAAATTATAATAGGCCTAATTAAAAGAGAGATGCGCATTGTAATTTGTTGTACGGCTGTTTCGGTAACATGAACTAATCATGGACAGAGAAGGTACAATGGTTATGATATACACTGAGTATACCAAATATTATTGAGTTGCACCCTTTTCCCTCAGAACAGTGCAAGAACAGCCTAATTTCATCGTGGGGGCATGGACTCTACAAGTGGTCGAAAGCGTTCCACAGGAATGCTGGTCCATGATGACTCCAATGCTTTCCACAGTTTTATCAAATTGACTGGATGTCCTTTGTGTTGTGGATCCTTCTTGATACACATGGGAAACTGTTGAGTGTGAAAAACCCAGCAGCATTGCAGTTAACACAAACTGGTGCGCCTGGCACCTACTACCGTACCCTGTTCAAATGCACTTCCATTTTTTGTTTCCCCCATTCACCCTCTAAATGGTACATATACACAATCAATTTCTCAATTGTCTCAAGGCTTAAAAATCCTTCTTTAACCTGTTTCTTCCCCTTCATCTACACTGATTGAAGTGGATTTCACCTGGATTCACCTGGTTAGTCTATGTCATGGAAAGAGCAGGTGTTTTTAATGTTTGTATACTCAGTGTATGTATTATGTTTATAAATGAAATATTGTCTAGGCTGGTCGAGAAATTTTACATTACAGTATTCAGACAAAGCCTACAGACAAATAGAGGTGAACTCTATTTTACTGCAAAACTGCGCTTCGGAACGGATAGTATAGAACATAATACTCGAAATACCGATAGGTTATTTATTTAATACTGTGAAGTGGGTCCAATTAAATTAGAGATGGGACGAATGGTAGCATATCCTAACTTGTAGGCCTATTGGCTATTTCACAAGTATGAAACCATCACAGTCAGAAAAGGTGAGTAATTTATTCTGCAATGATCATCGAAATGAAATAAATAATCGGAAACAGATTTCAAATTATTTTAGAACGCAAAGAAGAAGAAAAAAATAGATTTTTGCTCTTCTTACTCACAGTAAATGATTGCTTCTTGTTATTATTTTTACCTACTTGTTTTTTTGGTTATGAAAAAGTCATCATATATTCCCCATATTATGCTACTTTTTCATTCTTGCAATGCAATACTTAAACCCCTAGAAACTGAGTATGCATGGTCTAAAGTTTGTGGGAGGATAAGCACATTCTCACATCAAGTTCAGTTTTTATAAAAATGTCAACTTTTGCGTAACAATTGGTGCATGCTTGTTTTAGGGCATAATTGGTGCATAAGCAGCTTTTATAAATGTGGCCCATGAATTTTAGTCACTGCTAAAATTGCCAGCTACCACTAAGGGCCCTGTGTGTAGCTGGTGTAGAAAGTCAGGCGCAGGACAGAAAATATGAGTAATCAACGTACATTTACTCAAAATGACAAATGTACAACGTAACATCACGAGCACACAATAACGGACCGAAAATACAATAAACAATCACTCACAAACAAACATGGTGAACAGAGGGTTAAATAATAAACAGGTAATTGGGTGAGTGAAACCAGGTGTGTAAGACTAAGACAAAACAAATGGAAAATTAAAAGTGGATCGGCGGTGGCTAGAAGGCCGGTGACGTCAACCGCCGAACTCCGCCGACGTCAACCGCCGAACGCCGCCTGAACAAGGAGAAGGACCGACTTCAGGCGGAAATCGTGACAACCACCCGGTACTCAACCCTGCACCTTAGATACTATTACCATATGTACATAGGCGGCAGCGTAGCCTAGTGGTTAGAGCGATGGACTAGTAACCGAAAGGTTGCAAGATTGAATCCCTGAGCTGACAACGTACAAATCTGTCGTTCTGCCCCTGAAACCACTGTTCCTAGGCCGTCATTGAAAATAAGAATTTGTCTTAACTGAATTGCCTAGTTAAATAAAAAGGTAAAATAAAAAATAAACAGTCACTGAGCACTGGTCACTTTAATAATGTTTACATACCGTTTTACCCACTTCATTTGTACAGTACCAGTCAAAAGTTTGGCTACTCATTCAAGTGTTTCTTTATTTTTCCTATTCTCTACATTGTATAATAATAGTGAAGACATCAAAACTATGAAATAACACATATTGAATCATGTAGTAACCAAAAAAGTATATATATATTTTTGATTCTTCAGAGTAGCCAGCCTTTGCCTTGATGACAGCTTTGCACACACTTGGCATTCTCTTAACCAGGTTCACCTGAAATGCTTATCCAACAGTCTTGAAGAAGTGCCCATATATGCTGAGCACTTGTTGGCTGTATTACCATCAATCTGAGGTCCAGCTCATTACAAACCATCTCAGTTGGGTTGAGGTCAGGTGATTGTGAAGGCCAGGTCATCTGATGTAGCACACCGTCACTCTCCTTCTTGGTCAAATAGCCCTTACACAGCCTGGTGGTGTGTTGGGTTATTATCCTGTTGAAAAACAAACGATAGTAGGACTAGTGCAAAGCAGATGGGATGGCGTATAGCTGCAGAATGCTGTGGTAGCCATGCTGGTTAAGTGTGCCTTGAATTTGAAATAAATCACAGACAGTGTCACCAGCAAAGCACCCCCACACCATCACACTTCCTCCACATGCCACGGTGGGAACCACACGCGGAGAACATCTGTTCAGCTACTCTGCATCTCTCAAAGACACAGAGGTTGGAACCAAAACTCTCAAATTTGGACTCATCAGACCAAAGGACAGATGTATTGCTCGTGTTTCCTTGCCCAAACAAGTCTCTTCTTCTTATTGGTGTCCTTTAGTAGTGGTTTCTTTGCAGCAATTCTTTGCACCATGGAGGCCTGATTCACACAGTCTCCTCTGAACAGTTGATGTTGAGATGTGTCTGTTTCTTGAACTCAATATCTGAGGCTGGTAACTCTAATGAACGTATCCTCTGCAGCAGTGGTAACTCTGGGTCTTCCTTTCCTGTGGCGGTCCTCATGAGATTCAGTTTCATCAAAGCGCTTGATGGTTTTTCCGAATGCACTTGAAGAAACTTTCAAAGTTCTTGAAATGTTCATGGTGACTGACTTTCATGTCTTAAATTAATGATGTACTGGCGTTTCTCTTTGCTTATTTGATTTGTTCTTGCCATAATATTGACTTGGTATTTTACCAAATAGGGCTATATTCTGTATATTACCCCTACCTTGTCACAACACAACTGATTGGCTCATTATTAACAAGGCACATCTGCTAATTGAAGGAAATTCCAGGTGAATACCTCAACAAGCTGGTTCAGAGAATGCCAAGTGTGGCTACTTTGAAGAATCTCAAATATAAAATATATTTTGATTTGTTTAACACTTTTTTTGGTTAGTACATGAATCCATGTGTTATTTCAGAGTTTAGATGTAGAAAATCGTAAAAATAAAGAAAAACCCTGAAACGAGTAGGTGTGTCCAAACTTTCTCTGGTACTGCATATACCGTATTCTATTCAAGGCCTATCCTATTTTACTGTAACTACTGCTGTACACACCTTTTCTATTCATATACTGCCCATAATGTCTGTACACGCCATCATATAGAGTACATATACACAACCATTCAAAAGTTTGGGGTCACTTAGAAATGTCCTTGTTTTTCCATGAAAACATACATGAAATGTGTTGCAAAATTAATAGTAAATATTGTCACGGCCTTGACAAGGTTATAATTATTTTTTATTGAAATAATTGTGTCCTTCAAATTTTGCTTTAGTCAAAGAATCATCCATTTGCATTAATTACAGCCTTGCAGACCTTTGGAATTCTAGTTGTCAATTTGTTGATGTAATCTGAAGAGATTTCACTCCATGCTTCCTGAAGCAACTCCCACAAATTGGATTGGCTTGATGGGCACTTCTTACATACCATACATTCAAGCTGCTCCCACAACTGCTCAATAGGGTTGAGATCTGGTGACTGTGCTGGCCACTCCATTATAGACAGAACACCAGCTGACTGCTTCTTCCATAAATAGTTATTGCATAGTTTGGAGCTGTGCTTTTGGGTCATTGTCCTGTTATAGGAGGAAATTGGCTCCAATTAAGTGCCATCCAAAGGGTATGTCATGGCGCTGCAAAATGGAGTGATAGTCTTCCTTCTTCAAGATCCCTTTTACCCTGTAGAAATCCCCCACTTTACCACCACCAAAGCACCCCTAGACCATCACATTGCCTTCACCATGCTTCACAGATGGCATCAAGCACTCCTCCAGCATCTTTGATTTTTTTCTGCATCTCACAAATGTTCTTCTTTGTGATCCAAACACCTCAAACTTAGATTCGTCTGTCCATAACACCTTTTCTCCAATCTTTCTCTGTTCAGTATCTGTGTTCTGTTGCCCATCTTAATCTTTTATTTTTATTTGCCACTCTGAGATATGGCTTTTTCTTTGCACCTCTGCCTAGAAGGCCAGCATCCCGGTGTCACCTCTTCATTGTTGACGTTGAGACTGGTGTTTTGCGGGTACTATTGAAGCTGCCACTTGAGAACTTGTGAGGCGTCTGTTTCTCAAACTAGACACTCTAATGTACTTGTCCTCTTGCTCAGTGCACCGGGGCCTCCAACTCCCCTTTCTATTCTGGTAAGAGCCAGTTTGCGCTGTTCTGTGAAGGGAGTAGTACACAGCGTTATACGAGATCTTCAGTTTCTTAGCAATTTCTCGCATGGAATAGCCTTCATTTCTCAGAACAAGAATTGACTGACGAGTTTCAGAAGAAAGTTCTTTGTTTCTGGCCATTTTGAGCCTATAATCGAACCCACAACTGCTGATGCTCCAGATACTCGAGATACTACTATATTAGTCTAAAGAAGGCCAGTTGTATTGCTTCTTTAATCAGAACAACAGTTTTCATCTGTGCTAACATAATTGCAAAAGGGTTTTCTAATGATCAATTAACCTTTTAAAATGATCAACTTGGATTAGCTAAAACAACGTGCCATTGGAACACAGGAGTGATGGTTGCTGATAACGGGCCTCTGTACACCTATGTAGATATTCCATAACAAATCAGCCGTTTAAGCTACAATAGTAATTTACAACATTAACAATGTCTCCATGTATTTCTGATCAATTTGATGTGATTTTACTGGACAAAAAAAATGCTTTTCTTCCAAAAACAAGGAAATTCCTAAGTGACCCCAAACTTTTGAACAGTAGTGTATTTATATTCCGAACTCTTAGATTGCTTGTCCTAATATTTCCTTTCTTTGTATTTTTGGCATTTGCGTGAATTGTTTTGTATTACTGCACTGTTGGAGCAAGAAACATAAGCATTTCGCTACACCCGCGATAACATCTGCTAAATGTTTGATGTAATGTCTGCAATGTACTCAGGCAGGAACGCCACCAATGTCAATGACAGACTTCTGAAGTCAGCAGATCTCAAGTCAGAATCCGACCGTTGCGACTATCCAGACATAGGCAGGGGGTTTTCTGGACCCAAAATGGGCTTAGGTGGTTGAGGGCATGGCAGTGAGCAGAGTATGCCTATCTACGTGGCTGAGTTTTATATAACATTCTGGAGGACCCCATATGGGTGGTGTAGAAAAATGTGCAAAATTGTTTTGAAATTATGCACATTTCTCCATGGAGCTGAAATGTTTGCAGTTTTAAAGCTAATACTGTTCAATTCAACATATTCTGTCATGAAGCTGAGACAAAATGTAGCAGTTTCAAAGCTAGTTGGCTGCAATTCTCAATTTTGCCTTAGCTAATGCTGTGTTCTTTTGCTAAAAATTATGAAATCTACATTGCTAAATTCATTGTTTTTGGAATTTTAACCTCCCTGACTGTCTATCTTTTATTTAGGTGATTGTTAGTTCTCAAAGATTATATATATATAAATACACTCAATGGTCCGTTTGTTAGGTACACACATCTATTACCGGGTCAAACCACCCTTTGCCTCAAGAACAACCTGAATTATTTGGGGCATGGATTCTACAAGTCGGAAATGTTTCACAGGGATGTTGGTCCATGCTGATGCGATGGCATCACGCAGTTACTGCAGATTGGATGGCGGTACACCACCGCCAACAGCCTGTTCAGTTGACACCAGACAGGATGGGTCCATGGACTCCTGCTACTTTTGACAAATCCTAAATCTGCCATAAGAATGACACAACAGGACCTGGGATTCGTCAGACCAGGATATGTTTTTCCACTCCTCAATTACCTAATGTTGGTGATCGTGTGCCCACTGGAGTCACTTTTTCTTGTTTTTAGCTGATAGGAGTGGATCCTGGTGTGGTCGTCTGCTGCAATAGCCCATTCGTGATAAGGATCGATGAGTTGTGCATACGAGATGCCTTTCTGCACACCACTGTTGTACTAGGCCGTTATTTGTCTGTTTGTGGCCAACCTGTTAGCTTGTGCGACAGGCCAACCTGTTAGCTTGTGCAACCTGTTAGCTTGTTCAAAACCGCCATAAAAAAGCCAGACTGCGGTTTGCAACTGCCCATTTGGAGAAAGATCATACTTTTAGGAGAAATGTCCTCTGATCTGATGAAACAAAAATAGCACTGATTGGCCATAATGACCATCGTTATGTTTGGAGGAAAAAGGTGGAGGCTTGCAAACTCAAGAACACCATCCCAACTGTGAAGTATGGGGGTGGCAGCATCATGTTGTGGGGGTGCTTTGCTGCAGGAGGTATATCATAAGATGGCATCATGAGGCAGGAAAATTATGTGGATATAGTGAAGCAACATATCAAGATATCTGTCAGGAAGTTAAAGCTTGGTTTCAAATGGGTCATCCAAATGGACAATGACCCCAAGCATACTTCCAAAGTTGTGGAAAAATGGCTTAAGGACAACCAATTCAAGGTATTGGAGTGGCCATCACATAGCCCTGACATCAATTCTATAGAAAATTTGTGGCAGAAATGAAAAAGCGTGTGTCGAGCAAGGAACCCTTACAAACCTGACACAGTTACACCAGCTCTGTCAGGAGGAATGGGCCAAAATTCGCCCAACTTATTGTGGGAAGCTTGTGGAAGGCTACATGAAATGTTTGACCCAAGTTAAACAATTTAAAGGTAATGCTACCAAATAATATTTGAGTGTATGTTTAACTTCTGACCAGCTGAAATAAATCATTCTCTGTACTATTATTCTGGGACGGCAGCGTAGCCTAGTGGTTAGAGTGTTGGACTAATAACTGGAAGGTTGCAAGTTCAAACCCCTGAGCTGACAAGGTACAAATCTGTCGTTCTGCCCCTGAACAGGCAGTCAACCCACTGTTCCTAGGCCGTCATTGAAAATAAGAATTTGTTCTTAACTGACTTGCCTAGTTAAATAAAGGTAAAATCTTAAAAATTCTGACATTTCACATTCTTAAAATAAAGTGGTGATCCTGACTGACCTATAAGACATACATTTTTACAAGGGTTAAATGTCAAGAATTGTGAAAAACTAAGTTTAATAGTAGTTGGGCTAAGGTGTATGTAAACTTCCGACTTCAATTGTATATAGAGTGCTGAGCTTTAATACAGCTCTCTGTATTTGATTCTCTCTATCTTCTCTACAGAGTCAAGCGAGCATGAGGACAAGAGCACGGATGTGTCTGAGGAGGTGTCTATGATGGATGTCCTCACCCTTCCCCCTCCCTTCATTGAGCCCCCCACAGAGGGAGAGGAGTCCCCAGAGCGGGAACCCCCCAAATCGCCCCCCAAACTCCCCAAAGGAGATGAGGAGGAACTGGGACCCCTACCCGACAACTGGGAGATGGCCTACACTGAGAAAGAAGAGGTCTACTTCATAGAGTAAGTTTGTGTTTTTGTCTCTCTCTGCCTTTCTAATGAGGAACAGAGGGCCTACTAGAGCATTTTTGCCCCTTCTGTTCACCTTAAATATCTCACCCTCCTCTCACCCACAGACAATCCCCCTCATGCCCACCCCCACTCCACATACACAGGGGATGGGGGTTAAATACTTCTTAAAAATAAAAAAAATAAAAATACAACTTCGTAACATTAAACATTCTTGAAAATGCAAGTGTCTTACACCCTTCAAAAGACTAGAATCTTGGTAAATCAAACTACGTTTTCCAATTTAAAATAGCTATTACAGAGAACAAATCCCATGCTTTTGTTTGAGAAGAGCAATCAAGAACAGAAACATTTTCCGCCATGACAGTTTTTACACATTCACATCTGAAGGTGAAATTATGACTTACATTCTGATATCTTGCTCTTATTTCTCTTCCTGGGTGACCGATTGATCAAATGAAGTGCCATTTTCTTTGATAAAATCCATTTTTATAGCCTAAATCAAAACATTTTGTAAACTGTTTGTGCCGTGAATTCCATCTCTATCAATTTTTTACGGAGCATTCGGCGTGATTCGCCCCTGTAAACAATCGTTTATCTAGTCATGGTGGGTTTCAGTGCATTCCTCCGGATGTTTGCAACACAGCCAAATAACGTTGGTTTTTTTGCGGGTAGTATTGACCGAAGTGAGCTGATTTGAAGACAACGATAAATGACTACCTTACGCACCAATAATTTTTGCGAATTGATTGACTATATTTCTGCCCAATGACAACTGATCTTCTTGAAATCTAGCTGGGTAGATAGCCAATGAGCTGAAGTAAACGCCAGTATGTAATGGTTTGGGGTTGGATCACAATTCCTTGGTTGTAATCGCACGCGCAGGGAACTCCATTCTCACCTTGACGATCAGAGGAGTTGCTGTAAAGGCTTTTTACGGGCAGCTGTATTTCGGAAAGTAGTTTCAACGATTTCATTGAAGATATCATGGCGAATAAATCATGTAAAGCGAAGTCAAACTCTAAAGTGAAAGTGAGACAGATTTTTTGTTTGAGGAATCTTGGAGTGTTATGATTCAAACGAACTGAGGAGCTGTTTCTGCAAGGACAGGACGTACTTCTGGACGGGTAAGTGCTAATGCCGTTTTATGAAATATAAATATATATATATATATATATTATATATAAAAAAATTAATATATATATTTTTTATATATATATATATATATATATATATAAAAAAATAACTTTTTTTTTGCAACGAAATTAGTAGTTTGTTTGTGTGTGTGTTGGTTTGTTT
Source organism: Oncorhynchus tshawytscha (assembly GCF_018296145.1). Taxonomy (NCBI): domain Eukaryota; kingdom Metazoa; phylum Chordata; class Actinopteri; order Salmoniformes; family Salmonidae; genus Oncorhynchus; species Oncorhynchus tshawytscha. Next base: position 54,869,930 of record NC_056434.1, on the reverse strand, counting down.
GTGTGTATGTGTGTGTGTGTGTGTGTGTGTGTGTGTGTGTGTGTATATATATATATATATACATACAGTGCCTTGCGAAAGTATTCGGCCCCCTTGAACTTTGCGACCTTTTGCCACATTTCAGGCTTCAAACATAAAGATATAAAACTGTATTTAAAAAAAAAAATATATATATATATATATATATAACAATGGCCGGATTTTATGTGATGATAAAAGGCTCATACAATACAAATATTTTTTTAAATGTTTTCTTTCACAGTGATAGCAACTCTGACTGTTAGCCCCCGGTGCCCGCTCTACCTGTGCCCCCAGTGGTGTTCATATGCCACAGTTCATTACTGCAGGCATGACTGTGCCTCAGGGCCAAAAGGGCACAGCATGGAGGCGTCGTTGTGTTCTGTGTCGCATGAAATGCACCACTTGTTCAGTTTGCCTCTGCTTTACATCAGAAAGAGACTGCTATGGGACATGGCACAAGGCAGCAAAATATTATGACGGGGACTTCCAAGGGGTGTACAGTTTTTAAAAAATATATATTTATTTTCTAATATTTTTTTAAACATTTTTTGTGTGTATGTGTGTTAGAATTGCTTTTTGATATGTTGTATATAGTTATTTGCACTGCTGTATATAGTTATAGGTCATTTCACCAATTCGGCCACTTGGGTACATTTGGGCAACTTGTGTGGGACACCTGGGTGACTTCATGCTAAATGTCATGTAGCTCACCCATTCCTGAAGTTATCAGTCTGAAACGTTGCACACCTACAGTTGCCCTCTTGTGTTATCCATCAAAATTATCTCCAGCATCCTATCTGACTGTGTGGCTATTCTAGTACATGTGAAAGATGATACTACAACAATAAAAAACAGAAAACGTATCTTTCTCTTTTCTTCCACCAGATCTACTGTGTTATATTCTCCTACATTCAATTAACATTTCCACAAACTTCAGAATGTTTCCATTCAAATGATACCAAGAATATGCATATCCTTGCCTCTGGGGCTGAGCTACAGGCAGTTAGATTTGGGTATGTCTTCAGGCGGAAATTGAGAACAAAGGGATGCAGCCATAACAGGTTAATTAGCCAATCAGAAGCTTCAAAAGCCATGACATCATCTTCTGGAATTTTCCAAGCTGTTTATTAAAGGCACAGTCAACTTATTGTATGTAAACTTCTCACCCATTGGAATTGTGATACAGTGAATTATAAGTGAAATAATCTGTCTGTAAACAATTGTTTGAAAAATTACTTGTGTCATGCACAAATTAGATGTCCTAACCGACATGCCAAAACTATGGTTTGTTTAAACTTGCTAGGGCTAGGGTCCTTTTTTCTCCATTTCTGTCTGATTGACGTGCCCAAAGTAAACTACCTGTTGCTCAGGCCCTGAAGCCAGGATTTGCATATAATTACCATTGGAAAGAAACTTTGAAGTTTGTAGATATGTTAAAATAATGTAGGATACTATAACGCAATATATATGGTAGGAGAAAATCCAAAGAAAAACCGACCAGAATAAAAAAAAAAATTGGGGGGGCATGCTCTTACAATGGAAAGTATAGGGAAATAATGAAATCTAGCTCCCAGTATGCAATTCCTATGGCTTCCACAGGGTGTCAGCACTCTGTTCAAGGTTTCAGGCTTGTTTCTTCCAAAACGATTAACAAATAGGAGATTTAGTACTGGGACACACTATCGGAAATTCTTGTTTGGGCGCGCGATGAAGACAAGACCTTTGCCTGCTAATATCGGTTTCCTAATGAACATATTTTTTTCCTTTTGAAATGTTATAATTTGGATTCCTTTCTCTGCATTTTGAATGAGTGGATCACGCAAATTTAATGCACCAACTAAACATAAAATCATTCTTTATATCCTATCTAACAAAATGACACTGCATGTTATAGCTGGGACCCTTTGGATGGCAACTCAGAGGAAGATTTTCAAAAACTAAGTGAAAATATAATTGCTGTTTTTGATTTTAGGAATTTATGAAACCTGTGCAGGTGTAAATCAGACAGTGCAGTTAGATTAACAAGAATTTAAGCTTTCAACCAATATAAGACACTTGCATGTACCTACATGTTTAATATCCATAATTGTAATGATTATTTATTTGAACTGCGTTCCCTCCAGTTTCACCGGAAGTTGTCCTGCTATCGGGACGCCTAGGCATAAGAAGTTTTAACTAGCTTTAATGACTACAACCTAAGTGTATGTAAACTTCTGACTTCAACTGTAAATGTACACTTTAAGGTTAAGCATGGGGAGGGGTGCTACACATTGTTTGCTAGCACAGATAGTTTGCAGTGTTTTGAGTCTGGGGACTTAGGGCACAATAAGTTTGCATGCTCACATAAGGTCCAGAGAGAGAGTGCTAGTGCAGACAAGCCCGACCAGTTGGCAGCGGGGGCTAGGACGCATTGGCCAGAGGCTGGAGTTAGCTCTGCTGTGGGGCAGGCTACTGAAGGGGGTACTGCAGGCCATGGAGAAAGATGTGGGGGCGGGAGGGGTACCTCCTAATGCACGTATAATGTACCTTATGGGACTAGGTAATGGCTCCCTTAGCCTAATGACCTAGACACAGATATAGAGTGCACTTATTCTGCTTTCTACTCTAAGATGTATAATGTGCACACATGTACTGGAACATTCCCAATATATCACCCCTATGCGACTTACTAAGTCCCAAACCTTTGTCCAGTACAAGTGAGAAGGGAAGCACCTTCTCTGTTGTTTAGGAGACAATCTGCCTCCCTTTCACCTTATCAACCTTTGCTTCACTTTCTCATTCATACTGGGGAGTCAGGACCAAACATTTCCTTTCATATATAGCTAGAAGGAAGTATTAGACCATCCTCAAGCCAATTGTCCTTTAACATACAGTGTAAAAGCATGTGCATGTATTTCTTAGCTTTGCCCAAGGTTCTGTTATGTAAAATATATGAAAAACAAAAACATAAAAAATAATCCACTAAACCTCATACACCCTTAAAACATTGTTCTCAATATGACACTTAAACTATGTCCCTCCCTCACAGACACCTCTCTAGCAACTATTCGGTTATAAGTGGAAAAAACCTGTTAGAGGATTGAGGGCACGGTCCATGGACTCTTGTAACTGGAAAACCCTATGTCACATACATGTCTAGGCGAACAGATATTCAGAAGGTCTAACATCATTTATCATTCAGCAACTGTTACATTGAGTACATGGTTATATTCTGTTGTACTATGTGTATCCTTTAAATACATTCCATATCCCAACATAAGGGGCACAAGGGGTGACCCTTGGGCACATGGCACAGAAAATTGGGTCAGCATGATGAAAAGTTTCACATCTAGTTTGCACCATTTGCACAAACCTCAAATGTCGCAAGTTCAGGTACGATTAATTTACCTGTCATGGGGATTTGCTACACAGTATACAATTCATGGGCTGGCCCACTTATACCAACCATTTTTTTGTTGCTTTTCTCAATTTTGGGTCAATGTTTGATTCTGGGGTAGTTTCTTCATTGTGGCTACCCTAGTTGGTAACAGATGTCCAGATTTTCTGTAGCAACCCACTTTCTTGTGTTTCTGCCATTGTCTTAGTTGGTGTGCTAGTAGGAGGTGTTTTTACCATTTATTCTAGGTTTCAACATCCTCTCCTTCCATTCCCTCCGGGCTCCTGCATGGTGAATCAGTATCCCCTGCTTCCTCATGGCTCGATGGTCGCTCGCCGACCGCCTCCAGAACTCTAGTACAGTGGTTTAGATGGTACCAGTAGTGCTTCGTTTCACCTGGACGGCTGTTGGTGTTGCTAGGACCACTTCGTAGGGACCCTCTCACCTTGGCTCATTCCACTTCCTCCGGAACACTCTGATGTAGTCCTGGTCCCCTGGGATCACCGGACGGTGAACCTCTGGTTCAGGTTTTCGAACTCCGAGACTTATGGCCTCTGTTCTATGATCACACCATACACAATCTTATTTCCATCTCTCATCACACAACAAAATTACATTCCAGCTGAAGCTGGTGACTTCCTTCCTTTCAGCTGAGCTGCTTTTAGTTTATCCACTTGTGTGATAGCATACGACTTGCAAACAACGAGAAAGACAAAACATACCAGTTTTAACAATGTGATAAACTATGCAAAATTATATATGCATGAAAACCAAAGTCTGAGACCATGACAATTCCCACTCTATCTTCACCTGACTCTATGCCTCCAGGATACTTTTCTGCTGGATTGCACAAAAAAATGAAAGCCCTAAAAAGCCACCTCATGCTTTGGCCCATGCTTCACCTTTCCGGCCCCAGGTTCCGAGAGGTATTCCCAAGCCATGTAATTTTCACTTTGTTCCCCATCCCCTCCATTGTCACCTGATAGGCAAGTGCATATCCCTAATCAACGCTACATCCTCTTGAGGTAACTCAGCACTGTATATGCTTTCACATCAATGCCTTCAAAATGTTGTTTAGAGTACAATTACCCCAACATCTATCCTCTTTCACATGATGCATTAACCAATAAAACAACCCAAATATGATGTTTAAAGTAGCTCCCAGACCCAATCCATCAACATGTCTACAGTGGAATCTAGTCTCTCTCTCTCTTTAGCTCCACTTCAAGGTCACCGATTATACAGCTGGACCTCACTTCTCGTGAGAACTATGCACCCACCGAGGAGAGACATGCCGATCTTCACCGTTGCAGGTGCTATAAGTAGTACTGAGTGTGGACCAGACAAACACTGTCCCAACACTCCCTCCCCCTGCTACATTTGCACATATATCATTCCATCTAACCCATAACACACTAGTCACTACTCCCAATGCACTTCTACAGTTATAAACATACTAAAACATTTTCAAATCAATTAGTCAATATACCCTCCTCTGGAACACTGATCACTCTTATGTTCCACGAAACCTAAAAACATAGACTTTAAAAGGAAAGAGAGAAAAAGTACATGTTTAATAACTTCACACCACCCTTGATGTGACCAAAACTGGGGAAAGAACCATCCATCCGTTACATTCTATGCCCATGTTATGATGTTCTCCGTGCCTTATCCTTAATTTTAATCTTTGGGGTGTTATCGCACAACGCAGACTATGAGCTTTGTATGCAATTTAACATCCAGACATCTCTATGTATCGATGTGATTTAACATTAAAAGAGAACAAAAAAAAGTGGTTGACCCAAGCTATCATCCAGTGAGTTCTCTAACAACCTCCCTGTCGGAGGATACTTAGATAATGTTTCTAGAGCCTCCCTAGGTCTAATAAATTTGAGCAGTACCCCCACCCCTCCAGTTTAAGAGCAACTCTCTCTTGCTATAGCCAAATCATAACCACAACATTTTATAAATGATCCAACCCAAATTCAGAATGACAGTCCTTAGTGCTTAATTTGAGTCTAGGACTTGAATTCCAGCTTCTCAACTCAGCACACATCATCCCTGTTAGAATGTACATTTATAAACGGAACCTTTTATTCCCGGTAACAACTCTTCTCATTTACAGCCCCCCTTTGTCCCTGTTTTCCTGTCACGAGTGGCCTGGTAATGAAAGGTCAGTATCTCAATGCATACTTAGTCTAAATCGCTCGCAGTGTGTAGACCAATCCCCCCTTTTTCTCCCATCTCTCTCTCTCTTTTTCAGATTGCGTTTACAGCTCATCTTCCCAACGGCACATGTAACTCTTGCCTGTCCCATTTGATGGCCCTTGATAATGTCTCGATTTCAATATCCAAATAGATGCATCCATTTCTCCCATGTACACAAGTCTCTCACCTGAGCCGTTCTCTCTCTCCACGCTCACTCCACATGCCCTCTCAGTACTCCTGCCGCCCGCACCCCGGTTTATGGCTCAGACTCCGATAGACGTGTTAAAAGTCACTGTCACATTGCAAGCCTTTGTCACTCTTTCTTCAGCCGGTTAGGGAAGGTTTTGAGGTTCACACACACTGTGGTCAGATTATTCCTAACACACGATATGACGTCACCTTCCATGATAACCTCAACAAAGCACAGATCAGAACAACAGCTTAGTTCATCAGTTCATCATTGCCTACTGCTAGCTGGACATAATGCTATGCTAGGCTATCGATAAACTTACACAAATGCTTGTCTTGCTTTGGCCTTAAAGCATAATTTCAAAATCTGAGATGACAGGGTGATTAACAAAAGGCTAAGCTGTGTTTCACTATATTTCACTTGTGATTTCATGAATATGAATATTTTCTAGTAATATTTTTTGCCCGTTGCGTTATGCTAATTAGTGTCAGTTGATGACAATTCCCCCGGATCCGGGAGGGGTAGTTCTAAGAGGATTTATATAACAACATAATGTTACTGCTGAAATCATTTTCAAAATGAGTTCTTACACCCTTATTTCACTGGCGACCTCTCAGGAGAGTTACCAGATCAGGAAGTTAGCATCCTAACCCCTCTTGGAATCCCACACTCCATAAATCCCCATCTGGTGAAATTTGAATCGAACTAAAAACAAAAAATGAAATCAGCAATACATATGTCACAATCTATTTGGAGTAACTGTCATCCCTTATTAACATATTTTTTATATTCTTTATGCAGTCTGAACAAGTACATTTGTATATTTACCCAAGGACTAGGACCCCAGGGATCTGATATTTTCCCTTTGAACACATAATTCCCAACGTGATTTTAAAACAACATGTTATATCAAAAACAAATTTGAATAACAAATCAACTTATCTCATGAAGCAATGGTTAAATAGCGTAGAAACGGGTATTTCTCATTCATTTTTATAATTAAATCCCACCTGTTTCTATCATTTCTAGTGAGATTGATCAGGCCTCACCAGAAAGTCAGGATACCTGGCATTCAACACCATTAAATATTTCCTCTCCCTTTTCTTTGCCTGTCCTTCAGAAACCATTTCAAAACCTTCCAAACAAGTCCATCCTTCTGCATACCCAATTTAAACAGAATTGAATAAACCCCATCCAAAATAAATCCCACAGTGTCAACATCAATAATGGATATAGGTCAAAAACACACATGAACAGGCCTCGCTTATCTGGAACTCCGTTTATGGCCTAATCCAGATACTTTTATACTTAAAACAGTTGAATATCACGAATTGCTCTCCCCAATACCACACACCATGATCTCGTATGTCTTCCTTCACATAGAAACTGTAATCTCTGAACCACTATCGATTGAACCGAGGCTATACACCGATATGTGACATTTCCTCTCCTGCTCCTCTCAAAAGGATTTGTTGTTGCTCTTTTGAAAAAGATGCAAACGCTTGTATAGCGTCATTTCCTTCTAATGCAGCAGGTTCCATTCCCACTCTATATTCCCCTTTCCAATGACCAATAGCCCAACGCATAAAACAGGACTCTGTCTCCCTACACTTTGATGTTTTTCTGCTATGTTTCTTTGGTTTACCTTGGCCATTGAAACTATAGGTAGTGACTTTGCCTATGGCATGTCTGCGAAGTCAGCGGAGTTATATTCCACTCTCAAAACATCTTGCTCTATTTCATCCACTACCCCCCTAATTACTGTTTTGAACACAGGGTTCAAACCTGCCATCAAAGTAGAAGTGCAAATGCTATCAAGGCACTCCCGTACAGTCTTTTTGTAGCTAAATGCCTCTATTAATTCCCCATATTCGAGACGAATTGGTGGCATGCTCGTGTGCCTCTTTCAAGCGACTCCAGGGCTTTATTAATATCCTCTAGATTGATTAATATCCTCTAGCTCCATATTACATGGAGAAATGGGGCAGTTTGTCGACATTTCAATAGTTATTATTCCCAAACCTATCCCTTCTACAATACACACCTTCTATGAACTATTCTCCAAGGTAGCGCTACCCACTTCCCCAGATAATAATTCATTGGTCACGGCACTTGTATTAGATCCTATACTATAGCGTCTGAAAATGTATTACTGGAGAATACGGATGACTCAATGTCTTATTCCAGTATTGCGCCTCAAATATCACTATTATTGATAACTCATATTACCAAAATTATTCACACTTGTCTTCCTATTTCCACATAATCTTTCATTTAGCTTTCTTATCTGTTCTAATGCTACTGATATTTTTGTTTCTGGGTTTATTTGTCTGTTTATTCCTTTAGCTTCCTGTGATATTCGTATTTATTCTTTGCTCCCTAGTTTTGTTTTATTATGCTTTTCACCAGTCTCTTTCTCTTGTTCTTAGATTTCTCCCTACTGGTCCAGGGCTAAATCTTCCTAACAGTCTGTTAAGCCCTGGATGGCTTGACCACACCCTATTCCCTCCTATGGATATCCACGTTATTTTTCTTTCTCTGATTATTGTACTCGGTCTATTGGTTATTAACCCTGTCTCTAAGTTTTTATAATTGTTCTCTCTTTCCAAGTATATAGTTACTTCAAATGTTATTACTTCTACGTTTCTCTGTACTGTATATTTTTCTACCTTGCAGCACATTATGCAATTTCTAATGGCTTTACGGGCCATCGCTGATGTCGTCTTGACATTTATTGCTCTTTTATAATGTTCATTTATTTTGTATTTGTCCTGACTGTTACAACTTTTAGTATTAAATTACTTCAATGGTTATTCATGTACCATTCACACTCCCCTCCTTTGGTACGGGACTTGGTGCATCCTCCCTACCAGGTCACACTTAAGCAATGGTCCGGAGAAGTGCGCACCCCCTTCCCCACCAACAGCAGAGAACTTTCACACTCACTTGTACACAACTCTTTTGCTTTCCTAAGCGACCTGCAAATTCAGTTCTTCTCTGATACACTTCCTCGACACAGAAAAAAATATGTATTATACAGGCTTTTACCTGTCTGAGCAGTCCTTCGCTGATTCACTTCCTCAACACAGCCAAGTGTTAGGCAAAAATCTTGTGGTTATCTGAGCAGTCCTTATTGATTCACTTCCTTGCCACATTAGTCGTCAACCATAGGTCTTTTTGCCTGTCTGACCTTATTGATCACTTCCTCGAAAAAAAAATAGGCAGTAACCACAGGTCTTTTTGTCTAATTCTATTCGACCATGCAGAATGACAGTTGCCACTCCAAACTGGATCGAACAGAACAGTCAGCAGAGCAGACTGAACGAGATTGAACAACCACCCCTGATGAATGACTGACTGAGCTGGATGAATTGATTGACCCACCTGACTTGGACTGATTGAATTAGATGAATGGGTTGCGTTTGTGCAAACTCAGAGGCCTAAACAACAACCATCCAAAACAGATGAAACACACAACTCCCAATCCGCAGTGGCCACACTAATATTTATATTCTGCTTTCACTTCTGCAACCCTTAAAGCTTTTTCTTTTTCTTTTCTTCCTTTTTTGAAATGATTTTGCATGCATTTGAATTCAAATGCTCCTAATATCCTTTAGTTTGTTAAATTTGGAGAGACCTACTTGGTGTTTCTATTGCTGAGGCAGGCTCCGAAACGAACCACACAAACTTGAACTATAAGTAAGACTTGGCTTACCTCTCTTTTAAGTGTTTGTGCTATTCATCCAGGAAGACGCGTCTGCAGTCAGAGTTTCCAACCATTTACTGGTCCCTTGTAGCCACTCCTGGCAAGCGCACCATTTATGTCGTGGAAATATTCACTCAATCATATTTCTCAGATACCGGAAATTGTGAAATTGTCAAATACACTTTACTACAAAGTAACAAGCCGAGCTGGCCCATGGACCAACTGACTTTCCAGCCTCGGCACACCTTTTATACCATTTTCATCCTTACGTCACACACATAGTAACTCCTCTTTATGTTAATGATTCAGGACTAGGTAATGGCTTCTCTTAGCCTAATGACCTAGACACACATATAGAGTGCACTTGTTATTCTTACTACTCTAAGATGTATAATGTGCACACATGTACTGGAAAATTCCCAATATGGTTGGATGTACGGTTGTAATGTGGTGCTGGAAGGTGTACTGTACTGGGATGTTGTGTACTGTCAAATATGATTGTGTGGAGGTTGTGGTGGCATTCGATGCATTTTTAGGCTGTGGGGGTTAGTGAAATTAGGATGGCTCATTAAAGTAAGACAAAAAGTCAAGTCTCTCTCTTTCTTTCTCTCCTCTCCAGTCACAACACTAAAACCACGTCATGGCTGGATCCTCGGCTGGCAAAGAAGGCCAAACCACCTGAGGAGTGCAAAGAGGACGGTGAGTGTTTGTGTTTTTATGTACAAATGCACATGTATGCATAAGGTTTCTCTCTTCTCTTCCTCTCTCTCCAGTAAAGGACCTGTGTGTGATGGGAATTATAATTGCTCTGTGGAGTGTTAGCACAAACCCTGCTCTCTGTATCCCCCATCCCCTATCTCTCTTGCTTGCTCTTTTTCTCACTTGATCTGTTTCTGCTCATGTCCTTCTTTCTCCCTTTCTTTTTATGCTCACTCACAGCCCACCTTTGGAGTAATACGTGGGCAATTGTCTTGATACCTGAAATAAAACTGCATAGTTAATAATCATATTGCATAGGAGGGAATTGCTGCCATATTGCCTCCACCTATCCACTCAGCACATGTCCTTCTACAGCAGAAAGGTCAAGGGAAATGAAGGAAAGGGCAATAAGACATAGGGAGGGCCCTGTGTTTTGTGCGATCATGTGACATAACAATATTTTCTTCTGTATTTTAAGCTGTAGCCCTTTATACTCACAACCAGTACATGGGTTGAAAATGGCAGATTTGCATTAAAACCCAAGATGGTAGCATGAGAATAGATTCTTCTGAAATTAACTCAAGTCTTTAAAACATTTTATCACAAACTATATCAACCTGAAAACAAAAGTTCAAAGAAAGATATTTCCTAAATAAGGTACATTTACCTATTATAAGTGAACCGGAGAAAATGTATATGGATAGAAACATTTCCCTAGGTGAGCTGGTGGAGGCCATTACGTTTACAAAATGGTAAATCACCTGGTAATGATGGATTCCCAGTGGAATTCTACATACACTTTCATCCCAAATTACTGAAGCCTATGTTACTTATGCTCACAGCAGCTCTAGAGAAAATGTAACTTACCCAATCACCATGTTTGGCTACAATCACCCTTCTTAAAAAGAAAGATAAGGATCCATTATCATGCGGTTCCTTCCAACCAATGTCACTTTTTATTGTGGATTATATATCCTTTTTAAGGTATTGGCTTTTTGCATGGAAATGCACTGAACCAAAATATAAATGCAACATGTAAAGTGTTGATCCCATGTTTCATGAGCTGAAATAAAAGATCCCACACATTTTCCATACTCACAAAAGCTTATTTCTCTCAAATTTGATATACAAATTAGTTTACATCCCTGTTAATGAGCACTTTTTTTAATGAGCCAAGATGATCCATACACTTGACAAGTGTGCCATATCAATAAGCTGATTTAAAAAGTTTGATCATTACACAGGTGCACAGTAAAAGGCCACTCTAAAATGGTCACACAGCACAATGCCACCCAATTCTGGAAGTCTCATGAGGAGGAGATCAAGTGGGACTGCCACGCATCCATCATCACGACTTTGCACATGAGGACTTCCAGTAGGGCAGCCCTGCATCAAGAGGAATGGATCTCTCCAACACTGAAGTGTTTGAGAGTGATTTAAATGAGTGAATGCAGGACTTGAGTTATGTGCTCAAGACACTTTGCAGAGAGACGCATGCGTCTGTGCCGGTGGACAGCTAAGTGGAGTGAGTTCACCCAACGCCGGAAATCAGCGGGCCAAGCGGGACTACAACAAAAATAATGGAGGCCATCAGCCCAAGAAGCCAACCTTTGGGACAATATATCCTTAAGCCTAGAGTGAGCAGGTGCGACAACAGCTGCGCTATTTGCTCTGCTGCTGGAGGCCGAGTGTCCGCATAGATCAACCAGTCGTCGTTGTACATCAGAAATCTTTAGCCTCTCCCCCATACGGGGGCTAGGGCCGCTTCGGCACACTTCGTGAATACCTGCCATGGACAGACCAAATTGTAAGGTGATATATCCGTAGGCTATGCCCTAGGAGGTGAACCTCATATCTCCTGTGTGCAGGATAAACTCCTGAGTTTAGTCTGCCTGACACATATGTTGCTCTGAGAAACAACAGATGTTCCCTGCTCCCTCCATAACAAGATGTCTCTCGCCAGACAGTGAATTTGCCGGGAATGCACTCTTCCTTGGCAGTAGTGCAGGCAGAGAGACGGATTTAAGCAGAGTGAGGTCACCCAATGCTGGAAGTCTCTCATGAGGAGGAGGCCAAGAGGGACTACCACAATCATGGAGGCCATGAGCCCAAGACGCCTCAGACAAACATCCAGTAAGTCACACTGAGAGTCAGTGGAGAAAGCCGTCACTCAATCCACGGTGAGGGCTACTCGACAGGTTACAAAGACTAGAGACAATCCATAGATTTGCTGATGGGTTGGTAAGAGCAAACTTATGGCACAATTTATTCTGAAGACTAGAGCGAGCAGATGCGACAATTGCTGGACTGTGTGTTCCGCTGACTGAGCCTGAGTGTATGCGCAGATCAATCGTCGTCTATTTACGTCAGGACTCTTAAGCCTCTCTCCCATAGCCTCTCCCCCGTAGACAGGGCTAGGGAGGATTTAGCACACGTTGTGTATGTCCGTGGGGCTAGGAACAGACCGAATGGAGGCGAACCTCATATCTCCTGTGTGCAGGATAAACTGATGTGGAAATAAGCATTCCTTTTGGGGGCCAAGAAGTAGTGGCTGAAGAAGACCTCGTGAGCTTCCTCCCTCGGCACCACACGTGTGGCTCCCTTCACCAACAGAGACTGTATCTTGTGTCTGAGGGCTCAGCGCGCATACCACTGTGCAGTGGACTGCACTATTCCCAGGTAGTCTCTACAACCTGACCTACGGTGCATTTTACCTAGACTGCACATGTATGCCATTTCTCCCTGTGAGGAGCAAGGGAAACTCACCTGCTTCCTGAGGAGAAAAGGGGAACCCTGTGGCGGCCGCCCCACATGGGCAACTGAGCATGTGGGCAACCTGTCCCTGGTAAGGGTCGAGTAACCTGTTGGCTGGACCAAGTAGCCCTCGAGAGGTAATTGTGTTTTGAGTGGGAACATTCTGAACCATCACCCTCGGCCCGTGGGCCTGGATATGATAGGAACTATTTATTAGAGAGCTGAACTGGGGGAAACAATGGTGTTGACCCACCCCAACAGCAACTTATGAGTCTTCAGGTGGGGGGCTCGTGTGACCTGACGTAGATCTCCTGAGGAGACTCTGGTTTTCAAGGTCAGAGGAGCTCCCAACGACTATATGCCATAAATATCCAAGTGGGGGTAGCCAGTCACCAGAGAAAGTGGCTCTGCCCAGGAAGACTCCATCAATGACATACAGTCTGGGAAGGCTGGTACACGTTGTCGGATGGATATGAAATTACCTTTATCACTTTCAAATTAATCAGCAAGGTCCAGCCCCTGGGAAAGATAGGAGACCTCTGAATTTGTCAAGAGCATGGAAGAAGAATGGAAGACTGTATAGTCTCTTCCCTGCTCTGTGACTTTGTTCTCAACGGAGTCATCTTTGAGCAAGAGCGAGGCCTGAGCAATGCTTTCTACATACTTTACGATTAATGACACCGGGGCCCAGTTTAGCGTAATGCACATAGCTAGTGGGGTCAACAAGAGCCGCAAAGTGTGGTCTACGCTGAGGCAAGTAGCACAGAGCCAATATGAATCAAACTGGATGTAATGCCCGCAATTGGCAGGGAAAGCTTTGCTAGGCTTATGCTGCTTTTTCTCCCCCTTCCCTAACGACATCTTGTTTCGACTGGACAAAGTTAAATGGAATTACCAGGGGGCTAGCTAGCTACACCACACGCTGCTACTACGATGCGAAGTCGGGAGAGACATGGAGTAATGTGAACTTGAAACAGGTCAAATAAAATAAAATTGTATTGGTCACATACACAGATTTAGCAGATGTTATTGCGGGTGTAGTGAAATGCTTGTGAGCCTAGCTCCAACAGTGCAGTAATATCTAACAATACACAAAAATCTAAACAGTAAAAGAAACATAGAAATATGAGTGATGAATGTACAGACAATATGGACAGTATATGGATATAGTGTCATATCTGAAGAACAGTATATGTACAGCAATAGTTAAATAGTATAGGCCTTGACTAGAATATGTTATATACAGTGCATTTGAAAAGTATGCAGTCCCCTTGACTTTTTCCACATTTTGTTAGGTTACTGCCTTATTCTAAAATGTATTAAATTGTTTTTCCCCTCAGCAAATCTACACATTTGACAAACCATAATGACAAAGCAAAAACAGGTTTTTAGAAATGTTTGCTCATTTAAAAAAAAATGGAAACCAGCAATATCACATTTACATAAGTATTCAGACCCTTTACTCAGTACTTTGCTGAAGAAGCTTTTGCACCGATTTCAGCCTTGAGTCTTCTTGGGTATGACACGACAAGCTTGGCACACCTGTATTTGGAGAGTTTCTCCCATTCTTTTCTGCAGATCCTCTCAAGCACTGTCAGGTTGGATGGGGAGTGTTGCTGCAAAGGTATTTTCAGGTGTCTCTCTGTTCGATCAGGTTCAAGTCCGGGCTCTGGCTGGGCCACTCAAGGATATTCAGAGATTTGTCCCGACCACGTCTGCATTGTCTTGGCTGTGTGCTTAAGGCCGTTGTCCTGTTTTAAGGTGAAACTTTGCCTCCTAATGAGGTCCTAAGCAGGGTTTCATCAAGGATCTTTCTGTACTTTGCTCTTTTTGTCGCAATCCGGACTAGTTTCCCAGTCCCTGCCGCTGAAAAACATCTCCACAGTATGATGCTGCTACCACCGTGCTTCACTTTAGGGATGGTGCTATGTTTCCTCTAGACGTGATGCTTGGCATTTGTCGTCCCCTCCCTGACCAAGACCCTTCTCCCCCTATTGCTCAGTTTGGCCGGGGGCAGCTCTAGGAAGAATATTTGTGGTTCCAAACTTCTTCCATTGAAGAATGATGGAGGCCACTATGTTCTTGGATCTTCAATGCTGAAGAAATGTTTTGGTACCCTTCCCCAGATCTGTGCCTCGACACAATCCTGTCTCGGAGCTCTACGGACAATTCCTTTGACCTCATGACTTGGTTTTTGCTCTGACATGCACTGTAAACCGTGGGACCTTGTAAAGACAGTTGTGTGCCTTTCCAAATTATGTCCAATTAATTGAATTTACCACAGGTGGACTCCAATCAAGTTGTAGAAACATCTCAAGGATGATGAATTGAAGCAGGATGCACCTGAGCTCAATTTCAAGTCTATTCGCAAAGGGTCTGATTACTTACAAGGTATTTCTGTTTTATTTTGTTAATTTGCCAAAAATGCTAACTGTTTTCGCATAGTCATTATGGGGTAATGTGTGTAGATTGCTGAGGATTTTACGCAACAGAATGTGAAAAAATGTCCAGGGGTCTGAATACTTTCCAAAGGCACTCTACAGTATTTTTTTTATTTGACTAGGCAAATCAGTTAAGAACAAATTCTTATTTTCAATGACGGCCTAGGAACAGTGGGTTAACTGCCTGTTCATGGGCAGAACGACAGATTTGTACCTTGTCAGCTCGGGGATTTGAACTTGCAACCTTCGGGTTACTAGTCCAACGCTCTAACCACTAGGCCCTGCCGCCCTGTATATGTGTATATTCCTAGATGTTACTGCACTGTTGAAGCTAGAAATACAAGCATTTTGTTGCACCTGAGATAACATCTGTGTATCGGAACCAATATGCTGTTTTGATTTGAAAAGAAAGGAAAGAGATTAGGACATTGTAAAAAAAGGGGAGGGTTTATTAAAGACTTAGAAAATGAAGGAAATAGGACATAGGGAAGGAAGGGAATAGGACCTATTGGAAAAGGTTTAGGATATAGGAAGAAAATCCTCTTTGTAGTATTGGTACAAAGCCCCAATGTTGTTGTTGTTTGCTGCCAGTCTGACTGAAGGATTCTGGGATTTCCTGGAGCGTCAGTTTCAAAAACGTAGGCAGAACAACATGCATGTTTACTTTCATCTGCTTTTCCTCACCCCATCTCTGTTTTCTCATCCCTTTTATCTTCCTTCCTTTCCCCCCTTCTTTTCATTGTCTTTGTCCTTCAGTCTCCCTTTGTCAGTCGCTCGCTCTCCTGCTGTGTTTTGAGTGAGATGTGATGGGTGAGAGTGTGTGTGCATGAGATGTATTTGTGCATAGACTTTAGTTGGTGTATGAACAAGCTGTATGTACAGTAAATGCTTTAGCTGACTCATAGTTCAAAGGCTTGTCACCACAGATCTAGCACACAGTCTTTGAGAGAATGGCGCCAGAGGGGATGGCTGCTGTTCTATTTTGTTCGTTTTTGTGTGATTCTTGTAACATATTTTACTTGCTTATTTTGTACCTAATGATGCTGCTACCGTCTCCTATGACCGAAAATAACTTCTGAACATCAGAACAGCGATTACTCACATCGAACTGGACAAAGATGTATTCTTTAACTCGTCCGGCGCGAAGGATATACTGCTTTCTCTGGAACGGGCCCAAATCCTGTAATTTATGTGAAGAAAAGACAGAGAAAAAGGGGGCGGAGGTTAGGCTTCCTTCTGAGAATTTGTAGGCGAGTGGGTAAATCTCCACTACCATCTGTTCTATTGGCCAACGTGCAATCATTGGAAAAACAAAATGGATGACATGCGATCAAGACTATCCTACCAACAGGACATTAAATGCTGTAATATCTTATGTTTCACCGAGTCGTGGCTGAACAAGGACACGGATAATATAGAGCTGGCGGAATTTTCCATTCATCAGCAGACCAGAGAAGCTACGTCTGGCAAGACGAGGGGCGGGGGAATGTGTATATTTGTCAATAACAGGTATTGCTCCCTATGATGGCTCCAGAGGGGAAGGCTGCCGTCTTATCGGCTCATGCTCACCAACCATGCTATTTTGTTTGTTTTTTCGTGTTGTTCGTAACTTGTTTTGTACATAATGTTGCTGCTACCGTCTATTATTACAGAATAGAGCTTCTGGACATCAGAACTGCGATTGCTCATCTCAAACTGGACAAATAGTTATTCTACAATGAGTCAGATGGGAGGTATATAGTACAGACACCCGACCAGGCCCAGATCCTCGTTATTCACTGGAGAAGGAAATGGAGATCCCTCAGAAAGAGATCAGAACTAATTCAACACAACAGCAAACTTAGAATTATAAAATAATTCAGTCCTTACACAGGTTTTGGGAAAGTCCAAAAGTCCAAATGCCTTGTGAGTGTCAGGTGACAAGTGGCTAATTTGCCCTTGCCCTCTGTCCTGCTGGCTAACTTGCAATCGGTATATGGGACAAACTGAAAGCGCGTTTATCCTACCAATGGGACATTAAAAACTGTAATATCTTACGTTTCACAGAGTCGCGGCTGAAAGACGACATTAATAACATACAGCATACGCTCTATCGGCAGGACAGAACAGCAGCCTCTGGTAAGACACGGGGCGGGGGCCTATGCATTTATGTAAACACCAGCTGGTGCACAATATCTAAGGAAGTCTCGAGGTTTGCTCACCTGAGGTAGAGTATCTCATGATAAGCTGTAGACTACACTATCTACCTAGAGGGTTTTCATCTGTATTTTTCGTCTACATACTTCTAAAGGCTGTTGCTGGCACTAAAACCACATTCAATGAGTTGTAATACTGCCATAAGCAAACGGGAAAGCGCTCATCCAGAGCACCTTTACTCCACACACAGAGATGCGTACAAAGCTCTCCCTTGCCCACCATTTGGCAAATCTGTCCATAATTCTATCCTCCTGATTCCTGCTTACAAGCAAACATTTAAGCGGGAAGCACCAGTGTTCAGATGAAGCAGATGCTAAACTACAGGACTGTTTTGCTAGCACAGACTGGAATATGTTCCAGGATTCATTCAATGGCATTGAGGACTATACCACCTCAGTCACTGGCTTCATCAATAAGTGCATCGAGGACGTAGTCCCCACATTAACTGTACGTACGTAACCCAACCAGAATCCATGGATTACAGGCAACATCCGCATCGAGCTAAAGGCTAGAGCTGCCACTTTCAAAGAGTGGGACACTAACCCAGACGCTTATAAGAAATTCCACTACGCCCTCAAATGAACCATTAAGATGGAATCCTACTACACCGGCTCTGATGCTTGTCGGATGTGGCAGGGCTTGAAAACTATTACGGACTACAAAGGGAAACCCAGCCACAAGCTGCTCAGTGATGCGAGCCTACCACACAATAAGAATTTGGTCTTTTACCAAATAGGGCTATCTTCTGTATACCCCTTGTCACAACATGACTGATTGGCTCAAATGCATTAAGAA
Source organism: Oncorhynchus tshawytscha (assembly GCF_018296145.1). Lineage (NCBI taxonomy): Eukaryota > Metazoa > Chordata > Actinopteri > Salmoniformes > Salmonidae > Oncorhynchus > Oncorhynchus tshawytscha. Next base: position 54,851,544 of record NC_056434.1, on the reverse strand, counting down.
GGAAAGAAATTCCACAAATTAACTTTGAACAAGGCACACCTATTAATTGAAATGCATTCCAGGTGACTACCTCCTGAAGCTGGTTGAGAGAATACCAAGAGTGTGCAAAGCTGAAATCAAGGCAAAGGGTGGCTACCTTGAAGAATCTCAAATGTCTTCACTAATATTCTACAATGTAGAAAAGAGTAAAAATAAAGAAAAACCCTTGAATGAGTAGGTATGCCAACTTTTGACTGGTACTGTAGATTGACACACCGGTGCTTCAATTAACTCTAGTGAATGGCTGTGATAGGAGAAAACTGAGAACGGATCAACAAGATTGTAGTACTCCACAATAATAACCTGACAGAGTGAAAAGAAGGAAGCCTGTACAGAATAAAAATGCATCCTGTTTGCATCCTGTTTGCAAAAAGGCACCAGAGTAATACTGCAAAAAAATTGGCAAAGCAATTATGTGTTATGTTTGGGGCAAATCCAATACAAAATGTTACCTTGTACCCCTCTCCATATTGTCAAACATCATGTTATGGATATGGTTGTAATCGTTAAGAATGGGAGTTACTTTTGCTTCCCTCCAATCCTGGGGGCACACACTTTCTGTGGCAATATCGTCTGCTATTTTCCTCAGTCATTTTCCATCCAAGTTGTCAGACCCAGTGGCTTGTCATTGTTGATAGACAAGAATAATTTTTTCACCTCTTCCACATTAACTTTACGGAATAAAAAAAAATGCTTGTCTTTCATAATTTAGTTAGATAGACTTGAATGTATAGTGTTAGCGTGTTTGGCAATATCAGTTGGTTTTGTGATGAATGAACCATCTGATTCAATGAATGATGGAGCGGAGTTTGCCTTTTTCCCCAAATTTGTATTTAAGGTGCTCCAAAGCTTTATACTATAATTTTTTAAATGTAATTTATCTATGTTTTATAGTGTTGTTTAGTCACATGATTTCTCAATTTGCAATACGTTCACAAATCAATTGCGCTGCCATTCCTTTTGTCTCATCCCTCTCAACCATACAATTTATCAATTCCTCTTCAATCCACTGGGATTTAAGTTTTTACAGTCATTTTCTTAATGGGTGCATGCTTATTAGTAACTGGAATAAGCAATTTCATAAATGTGTCAAGTACAGCATCTGTTTGCTCTTCATTACACACCATGGACCAACAAATATTATTTCCATCAACATTGGAATCATTACACCATTTATTGTATGTCCTCTTATACACTATATTAGGCCCATCCTTTTGAACTTTTTTACATGTTTTATTTTTTTTAGATATGACGACTATATTGTGATCATTACACCTCGATGGATCTGGATACTGCTTTCAAGCAAATTTCTGTAGCATTAGTAAAGATGCGATCAATACATGTTGATGATTTCATTCCTGTGCTGTTTGTAACTACCCTGGTAAATTGACTGACAAATTGACTGAACCAGGTTGCAGGACCTGGTTACAGTTTGAAGCTTTTTCTTGAGTGGGTAGCTTGATGAAAGCCAGTCAATATTTAAATCACCCAGCAAATATACCTCTCTGTTGATATCACATACATTATCAAGCATTTCACACACATTATCCAGATACTGACTGTTAGCACTTGGTGGTCTATAGCAGCTTCCCACCAGAATGGGCTTTAGGTGAGGCAGATGAACGTGTAGCCATATTACTTCAAACATATTTAACATGAGATCCCCTAAGCTTTACAGGAATGTAGTTCTGAACATAAAACAGAAACACCTCCACCGTTGGCATTTCTATATTTCATTGCTTTATTGCTTTATTGGGAAGCTTAGTAGAAGTACATATGCCCATGTTATTTATGTCAGTGCAGGGGTGAGCTGCACAAAGTGGACTTCATCCTAGGGCACACTGCTTCAGTGCTAACAGTATAAATTTGGTTCATAGGCACATGGTTACTACATACAACAGCTATAGGATCAGCAGAGGCATTCAGGGCAGTGAGAGGGACATAAATGAGGTTACTTACATTGTCTACTAATGCCCCTGGTATAATGTACATTTGCTTAAGTATTATGACAACTGCATCACATGGTAGGGATTAGGTGAGCTGGGCTTGGGGCTTTGATAAGGCATTGTCTCAACGAAGTCTTATAATGCTGTGAAAGGATCCAGGAACCCAAATGATTTGGGTGATTCCCATCCTCCTTGTAAAACTTTTTTAAATTTTATTCCAAAAGGTATCGTAATTGTCAACAATTGAGCTGCAATACTCACATAGCCAGGTTCACCACCTCAGGAGTAAATGTCAGTTGGCTTTTCATAGCCGATCATTCAGAGTATCTCTACCGCTCCTGCTGTCTCTAGAGAGTGGAAACCAGCAGGTCTGGGACAGGTAGCACGTCCGGTGAATAGGTCAGGATTCCATAGCCGCAGGCAGAAAAGTTGAAACTGGAGCAGCAGCATGGCCAGGTGGACTGGGGACAGCAAGGAATCATCAGGCCAGGTAGTCCTGAGGCATGGTCCTAGGCCTCAGGTCCTCCGAGAGAGAGAGAGAAAGAATGAAAGAAAGAGTTAGAGAGAGCATACTTAAATTCACACAGGACACAGGATAAGACAGGAGAAATACTCCAGGTGTGTGTGTGTGTGTGAGTGAGAATTCACACAGGACACCGGATAAGACTCCCATTTGGAGTCACTGTGAAAGAAAATGTTCAGTTAGAATAGTTTCACATATGAGCCCTGTATCAACATCTATAATAAACAGATATATAGAGAGAGTACAGGGAACATAAGGTTGAATATATTATTATGACCTGCTAGATCTACTGTCTCATTTTATATTATGACATTTCAGCTAGATCTACTGTCTCTATTATATTATGACAGACCAGCTAGATCTACTGTCTTTACTATATTACGACAGATCAGCTGTATCTACTGTCTCCATTTCACTTTGGCCATTGATGTGGTCCTGCCCTCTCCTCAACAGCCTCAAATAGGCTATTTCATGTGGGTTGGGGTGGAGGCAGACACAGACACATGCATCTCACATTTCATGACATTACATGTTTATATATTGCTTCTAAAATTATAAAAAAAGCACAAATAATATTTTATATTATTAATTTCAAACAAGGGCATTAGCATGATAAGAACTTACCAGTCCAAAACGATGTCCTCTCCCATTCAAAAAATATTCCTCCACAATCGCTAAATGAATCGTCCTACAACAATCTCTGTCTCACCTTCCCAATCAATTTAATCTAAAATTGTGTGTACATCTGTATATCTAGACTATCTAGATTTAGCTTTCCCTGACTTAGTCGCCATAATGATTGATATATAAACAGCTGAATCTGCGCATTCACCAAACAATGCAGTGCGTAATGTTTTTTCTCCTTCCGGTATGAAACTTCAATAGCGAATGACTCACTTTACGCTGGAGCTTACTACATGTTTATGTGTTGCAAGACCAACCCATGGCGTATTGCCGTTTAGCTCAGCTCATTAGCTACCTACCCAGCTAGATTTCAAGACGATCAGTGGTCATTGGGTTAAAAGACAGTCAATCAACGAAACAGTGGGCAAATCATTGTTGCACAATGATGTCATGACTTGTTGTCTTCAAATCTGATTATTTCAGTCAATACGTCCCGCGAAATGGCCCAAATTTACCACCTTCACAAGTATAGTCTCACTGCTATGATGGATTCTAAAACCAGACTGAAGAGTTTCGTATACATTGTTTGTTTTCAGGAAGGCAGTGAGTTGCTGCGCAACAGCTTTATAAAAAACAAATGGGGAGGAATGGGAGATTTGATATAGGCTGATAGTTTTTTTTTTTTTTCTGGGTCAAGGTTTGGCTTTTTCAAGAGAGGCCAATGGAGATGGCCATTTAAATAGCTTGCTATCCCTCCGGTAATTCAATTTGCTTTCACCTGTCAGGTCAAAACGAGAAGTCGACAGGCTTACTGGCCAAGTCATCATGGAAGGTGCAGAAAAAGCAGTGCAAGCTATCCACACATGGATACATTTGCCCTCGTAATTGCGGGAATTACATGTCTGTCTGATTCCCATCAACTCTGTGCTACTTGCCTCGGTGTAGACCACTCTTTGAGGATGACTACGTTGAGAATTAAGTCCCAGAGGAGAGAGAGGCTATACAGTCTTCCCCTATGCTCAAGCTCCCGACAAATTCGGAAGTCGCCCATCTTTCCCAGGGGAAGGACATTTTAGTAAAATCTGGAATTGAGGGCAACGGCATATTGTGGCATCAGGCACCGCCTCTTCTGACCAGGAGGGTAAGTATGCCCCTAAAGAGGAATGTCTCTGCTCTGCTCAGTTTGTGACAAGGCAAGGCAGAAGTCAATAAATCATCTCCCCTTTAATCAAAGCATTTGGACACACTGTCACCAAACTCGAGGTTGGGTATCCTTTGCCTCCCCTGCCTACCACTAGGATAGGTGGAATCCCCTCACAGGGAAATTCTACATTCATCCGACAATGTGTACCAGCCTTCCCAGACTGTGTCATTGGTGGATGCTTCCTTGGCGGAGCCAATTAAGTCACTTTCTCCTGTGACTGCCTACCCCACTTGGATATTTATGACATGGAGTTCTCATGGAGCCTTCCCTGGCTTAACACCTTGATTTAAGGTGGGCTTTGGGAGCCAGCTTCGCTCCTCTGACCTTGACGACCAGAGTCTCTTCGGGAGTCATGTGTCAGGTCACAAAAGAGCCCTCCACCTCAAGATCCATAAGTCCCCGTTGAGGCGGATAGACACCTGATTTCCCCTAGTTGAACTCTCTAATAAAGAGTTCCCATCACATCCAGGCCAACGGGCCGAGGATGATGGTTCACAATGTTCCCAATCCAAACAATCAACCTCTAGCAGGCTACCTTGTCCAGCCACCAGGCCTGGCAGGTACTTCGTTCCAGCCACGGGACAAGTTGCCCCCAAGTTGTTCCCATGCTCCTCACACGGCACAGTGGCAGTCTCCTCCTGGGTTCTACACACCGTACAGACTACATGGGAATAGTGCAGTTCACTGCACATGGGGAAAGTGGTCTGAGCCTTCAGAGACAAGATACATTCTCTGTTAGCCAAGGGTGCCACACGTGTGGTGCTGATGGAGGAAGCTCACCAGGGCTTCTTCAGCTGCTATTTCTTGGTCCCCAACCGAGGGATTTACGCCCCATCCTGGATTTATGGCACCTCCTTATGCCACCTCACCTCAAACAATTTATGGCACCTCATCCCTGCCATTCTTTCCTTCCTACAGAACTTGCTCTATGAGGGCAAGGACTTTTCCACTGTTAAGGTCTCCTTGGCGGAGATCTCAGCCTGCATTGTACGACTTTGTGAGGCCACAATTGTGGCTCACACCCTGGTTCATTGTTTAATGAAGGGAGGGTGCAGTCTCCATCCAGGCTCCAAGCCATTTCCCCCGTTGGACTTGGCACTTGTTCTGAATGCGCTCACGGTTGTTTACTTTAAACCCCTGGAGACGATGCATCTTAAAACTCTCTCTTATAAGATGGCCCTGTTGCTCACCTTGGCCACTGAACACACTGAACAGCGACCACTGAACACGTTGTGCATCTGCATGGCCATTCCGGAGTTGTGACCAACTGTTTGTTTGCTTTGCCTACCCTGCTCGAGGTAGGCATTTGTCCTACAACACTTCTCCCATTGGGTAGTGGAGGCTATTGCCAAGGCATACAGTTGTCTGGGAATGCAGTCTCCCCTTGGTGTCTGGGCGTATTCCACTAGAGGAATTGCCACATAATGGGCATCTCTGTCTCTGAGATTTGTGCAGCGGCTAGTTGGGCTTCCCCTCACACCTTTGAGTTTCTTTCGCCTGGACATCACTGCGCCCTCCCTGGCACACACAGTTGTTGGCACTGGAGCTGAGTATGAAAGATCAGTTACATTGCCATGTACCACAACAGGCTTTTCAGGAAACAGTTGACAATTGGGGCGTTTTGCAATTGTCCCAAAGTAGTGTTGCGCGGGTTGACTCATAACCCGCAGTCCAGCAGTTATATCTGCGGGGTGGGCTTGTTTAGGGTCATGAAATACTGTGTGGATGAAGGGTGGGTAGGTGGGAGGGTGACTTGAATAGAAAGAAAACACCTTAAAAAATAATAAATGCCTAATTCATATCCAATTTATATCTATAGGCTACATTGAAGTTTTTCTTTAAATAAATAGATCATACACGCCAATCTCCAAATGATTTTTGTATTGGGCAGAAAACATTAACGTGGAGTCATGGAGGCAAAAAGGACAATGTCGGAGTTAATTCAATGAGAGAAACTGTGAAATGGAGATTTGAAGGGAGGGCCAGAAAAGTTATTTTTAAGAAAGATTTGGTGAAATCAGTGCGTGTGATGATGATTGCGTGTGATGATTGTGAGGCGCTATACTAATTCGATAGTCACACGATGGGAACTTCAAATAGGCCTGAAATGGACAAAAATTAATGGGATCTTATTGGCACCGTACGAAACATATACACGATGTACAATACCACTCAAATAGATGTTGTTTAATTCAAAACTGATTGCAAATGCCATATGTCAAGTGTCACACAGCAAAAATCCAATAGGTCCACAGACGATGCAATCTCAACCACACTGCACACTGCCCTAACCCATCTGGACAAGAGGAATACCTATGTGAGAATGCTGGTCATCGACTACAGCTCAGCATTTAACACCATAGTACCCTCCAAACTCGTCATCAAGCTCGAGACCCTAGGTCTCGACCCCGCCTTGTGCAACTGGGTACTGGACTTCCTGACGGGCCACCCCCAGGTGGTGAGGGTAGGTAACAACATCTCCACCCCGCTGATCCTCAACACTGGGGCCCCACAAGGGTGCGTTCTGAGCCCTCTCCTGTACTCCCTGTTCACCCACGACTGCGTGGCCACGCACGCTTCCAACTCAATCATCAAGTTTGCGGACGACACAACAGTGGTAGGCTTGATTACCAACAACGACGAGACGGCCTACAGGGAGGAGGTGAGGGCCCTCGGAGTGTGGTGTCAGGAAAATAACCTCACACTCAACGTCAACAAAACTAAGGAGATGATTGTGGACTTCAGGAAACAGCAGAGGGAACACCCCCCTATCCACATCGATGGAACAGTAGTGGAGAGGGTAGTAAGTTTTAAGTTCCCCGGCGTACACATTACAGACACTGAATTGGTCCACCCACACAGACAGCATCGTGAAGAAGGCGCAGCAGCGCCTCTTCAACCTCAGGAGGCTGAAGAAATTCGGCCTGTCACCAAAAGCACTCACAAACTTCTACAGATGCACAATCGAGAGCATCCTGTTGGGCTGTATCACCGCCTGGTATGGCAACTGCTCCACCCACAACCGTAAGGCTCTCCAGAGGGTAGTGAGGTCTGCACAACGCATCACTACCTGCCCTCCAGGACACCTACACCACCCGATGTCACAGGAAGGCCATAAAGATCATCAAGGACAACAACCACCCGAGCCACTGCCTGTTCACCCCGCTATCATCCAGAAGGCAAGGTCAGTACAGGTGCATCAAAGCTGGGACCGAGAGACTGAAAAACAGCTTCTATCTCAAATCAGACTGTTAAACAGCCACCACTAACATTGAGTGGCTGCTGCCAACACACTGACTCAACTCCAGCCACTTTAATAATGGGAATTGATGTAAAATATATCACTAGCCACTTTAAACAATGCTACTTAATATAATGTTTACACACCCTACATTATTCATCTCATATGTCTACGTATATACTGTACTCTATATCATCTACTGCATCTTTATGTAATACATGTATCACTAGCCACTTTGAACTATGCCACTTTGTTTACATACTCATCTCATATGTATATACTGTACTCGATACCATCTACTGCATCTTGCCTATGCCGCTCTGTAACATCACTCATTCATATATCTTTATGTACATATTCTTTATCCCTTTCACTTGTGTATATAAGGTAGCAGTTTTGGAATTGTTAGTTAGATTACTCGTTGGTTATTACTGCATTGTCTGAACTAGAAGCACAAGCATTTTGCTACACTCACATTAACATCTGCTAACCATGTGTATGTGACAAATAAAATTGGATTTGATTTGAGATGGCTCAACGGTAAATTCTCTTATTGCTAATGTAACACAAGTCAAGACCCAAGAGTAAAATTTGGAAAATATGATTTTTTTTTCTCCAAAAACTTCTTCCAACTTCTTTCTGGACCATTTTTTTGAAATCTTTTCAATTTATTTTGTCAATTACACATGTATAAGAACTGTATGAACATACTTTTGTCATATTTTATTGTCATAATTTTAAAATTGTGCATAAGGCCTATATTTTGTCCATTTGCAATATGATTTCATAGGAGGTCAAAGTCAGAAGTCAGTGAACCATTATCAAATGCCATAAGAAATGTCCAAATGCAATATGAAAGTATTGAAAGTGCCAAATCAGGATGTTATGTCCATTTGCCATGTACCATCATAGGAAGTCGGTTTACAAACCCAAAAGTCAGTGAACCATGTCCACATGGTATTTATACTGCCCAAATGATATATAGCACTATAAAAATGTGCTTCTGATAACATATTCCAATCACCAGGTGCACGGCTGTCCATTTGCAATATGTTTCAATGGGCATTTACCATCACAAATTTGACATGCTCAAAAATACTGCAGAAATGCAAAATTGACTGGCCCGAAAAACTCGGGATGGCTGGATAGTGATTCTGGTTCCTCTCCATCGCTCGTTGGTGTTGATTTCAGAATGTCAATTTGGTGATGGTCTTTCACTGTTTAAACATATTGCAAATGGACAAAAGTCAGCCAGCAAGTCACCGTCCATCAGTCAATTAGATATCATTCTGACATCAAACTGATACAAACTGACACCACACCCACTTTTTCAAACTCTTTTAGAAGCCAACTATCACATATTTTAGAGCAGGCCCAAAATTCACAGCGCCTTCTGTTTAACCTCTCTGGGGTAGGCGGGACACTTGCATCCCACATGGCCAATAGCCAGGGAAAATGCAGAGCGTCAAATTCAAATACATTTCTATGAAAATCCAACTCATTAAATTACACAGCAGATTAAAGCTACACTCGTTGTGAATCCAGCCAACATGTCAGATTTCAAAAAGGCTTTTCGGCAAAAGCATAAGATGCTATTATCTAATGATGGCACAACAGTAAACAATGAGAGAGTAGCATATTTCAACTCTGCCGGCGCGACACAAAACGCAGAAATAAAATAAATCATGCCTTTGACAAGCTTCTTTTTTTTTTTCCCAATTGTATTTACTTTAATTGAATCAGGTGAGCCTATTTGAGACCAATGTCTCATTTGCAATGGTGCCCTGAGGACAAAAATTCCTTCAACAAACAACGAAAGATAAAGAGAAACTACAAGACAGCTATAAACACATGACAAGGTTATTACAACAAGTTATAATAGTCCTTTGAAACGATTGCACACTGCAGTGAACTCATTTAACAACAGACTTTTAGAATGCCTTATCGGCACTAGGGAATCCATTTGTTTTGTAAGGTAACTGTGGTGCGTTAAAACTAAAGGCGGATTTACCAAACTTTGTGGAGACAAGCGGGACCTCGAGTTAACCAACCCTGCGAATGGGTTTGGTATCATGTTATATTTCTGTTTCAAATATTTTTATTAAACACACACAAGAATGGTGTATACATGACAGGTATACAATTCTTATCTAAACATAAAAGAGCATACAGGAACAACAAGACCCAGAGTTCTGGGTGCAGAACAAATAATACAAAACACGACATACAAAACAAGGACACGTAGAAAGAAAGAGGGAAGATGTCCCCCCTACCCCCCCCATCCCCTATTTCCCCCCCCCCTCCCAACTGCTCGGGTGGTAGGGCCAGCACACGCTGCCCAAAGGTAGATTAAAATATTACAATTGAGAGTGTGTTAATAAGTACAAATTCACAGCGCCGACTCGTCCAAGTAGGAGAGGAAAGGCTGCCAGATTTTATCAAATGTTGATAATTTATTGTTCAGAATATATCTAATTCTTTCTAAGTGTACAGTGTTTGCCAATTCACTGAGCCATAATTTGGTAGAGGGCACTCCCCTCCTTTTCCAAAACAACAAGATTAGTTTTTTTGCCGAGATGAGACCATACGAGATTAGTTGTTTTTGGGGGTTGGTTAATCCGTTTAGGGACTCAGATACTCCCAGGATTATCAGAAGCGGGTCTGGATCTATTGAAGTCTCCAAAACTTCAGAGAGGATCCTAAAAATTCCACACCAATAACCATGCAAGCTAGAGCATAGGGCAAAGCAGTGGAGTAGTGTACCCTGCGTAGCCTGACATTTATCACATGTAGGGGATGTGTCAGGAAATATCCTATGCAGTTTAGTTTTGGAATAGTGTAATCTGTGTAATACCTTTGAATTGTATGAGACGATGTCTGGAATTAATGGAGCATGTGTGGATATACTCCAAGCTCTCTTCCCAGTCTGCCACTGAGATGTCAGTCCCTAGTTCTTCTTCCCATTTTGCCTTGATGGCATCAGTAGAAGGTGTGCTAACAGATTGAAACTGATATCGCGTCTATATGATGCTTTTATCTGAGGTGGGGCATATCTTTATGCATCCGTCAAACATGGAAGGTTTAGCATTCCCAAATGTTGGGAGGTGTTTTCTAACGTAGTCTCTAATTTGTAGGTATCTGAAAAAATTACTTCTGGGAAGATTATAAGTTTCCCTCAGTAGCTCAAAGGAAGCAAAGGTCCCTTCTATGTATAAATCCCCTATGGTACTTATCCCCAACTCTCCCCATCGCTCAAAGGTGTTATCAAGGTTAGAAGGGGCAAAGGAGGGATTCCTGGCGACAAGGAGCATGAATGACATTGGTCTGAGCTCAAAGTGGACTTTAATTTGCTTCCAGATTCGGACTGTGCTATGTATTATAGGATTGTTACGACAAGCTCTCCTCTCAAGCTGTCCCATAAACAACACAAATGGTCCTTTTGTTCGATTAATTCCGTTGATATATATATCCAAAATGTCCATTTATTTGGCCCAGAAAAACACCGCTTCCAACTTACTACAAAATATCGCAAAAGTTACCTGTGAACTTTAACAAAACATTTCAAACTACTTTTGTAATACAACTTTAGCTATTTCTAAATGTATATAATCGATCAAATTGAAGACGGGATGATCTGTGTTCAATACAGGAACAAAACAAACTGACGCTACTTTTCTGGTTACGCGCCTCTATCAAAAGGTACACATGAAGTGATGTTCGTTCTGAGCTATGGTACTTCATTACACAAAGGAAAAACCTCAACCAATTTCTACAAACTGGTGACATCCAGTGGAAGCGGTAGGAACTGCAGGAAAGTCGATTAGAATTCTGGATTAACAATGAAAACATATTGAAAAAAATAAAAAATCTGAATGGTTTGTCCTCAGGGTTTTGCCTGCTAAATAAGTTATGTTATACTCACAGACATGATTCAAACAGTTTTAGAAACGTCAGTGTTCTATCCAATACTAATAATCATATGCATGTATTAGGATCTGGGAGAGAGTAGGAGGCAGTTCAGTTTGGGCATGCTATTTATCCAAAAGTGAAAATGCTGCCCCTACCCCAAACAGGTTAAACCACAATAAAAACATATAACACATAGTTACTATCTAGCTGCGGGTCCAGTTCTGACATTACGTGTAGGCCTAGCTGAGGCGACCTCGAATCGCAAGTTTCGGCTCGTTTGATCATTTGGAGCCCGAGCAGCGACCTTAATTGGTGCTGAAAATCCACTTTTTGTGGGCATTGCTACGGGGTCCTTGAATGAGCTATCAGACATATACGTTGGGGTCCGTCTCTATGGGCCAAGGCGGTTTCAATGCACCGAGTCTTTGCGACTCTGGGACTTTTCTAAAAATCATCATTTTCGTAATGGTCGAAATGAATTGAAGTTATTACAAATGTACGAAGCTGTTTCTCGGTCTGAAGACCTTCTAGAGCCACAACTCACCATGCACTATCGACTTGAGCTCTATAACAGGTTTCTAAAGTTTCAGAGGTCTAGGTCTGATGGTTCTTTGATAGTTTGAACAAAGGTAACTATTGCAAGCTCTGTGTGTCTCTAAGCCCCACACTATGTCATTCCATCCTTGCTGTGTGTGTGTTAGTTTTTCTTGGAAATCTGATGGGAGAAATTACTGATTTACAGTTCATGAGGGTTGCCTAATCACACATTTTAAGTTTTGGAAATATCTTACTTTTTTAACCCTTCGAAACAGCCCCTTTGACCCATATTTAAGGCTCTTCCGGTTGACACAGGAAGCTAAAAGTAAACGCATATCCTCATTTGGGTAGGCTTTCACAGAATCCTGAGTTTTAAGTCTTTACGTAAATAACTGACTGATTTACACAGAGTTGAATGCACTAATTCTCACAAACTGCAGGTTTGGTATATCAAAACATCTTTAGGGTGAATTTAACCACTTCCGGTTGCTCCAGGAAGCTTAGAATCAACACAGGTAGACCTCATAATGGCCTGATGGATAGTCATCAGGTTCATGAGACATTCATAACCCACATAGGCTTCAGGTAGAATTTTGGGGAGCAGGCAATGTATTCCTATGTGGAGAAAAGTCATTGTAAACGGTTTGATGTAAACACCTTATTTTCACTGTTAAGGGTTAATACCACATGATCAAGATTAGGCTTGCACAGATCGGGAGGACCTCAGGAACGTTCCCAAGGTCAAATTGTGCTTCTGACCCTAACGGTTCTCCCGCAATTTTTTCCCGCAAAGCACCTGCAATTTAGGGCCAGGCCTCATTATGCACCTACTTTTTTTTCATGGTCGCTGCGCTCAGACCGAACAAGCTACGGTCAAGCGGGGCATCTTGTTGAACTCGGCACAGCCTAGAGATTATGGTAATGCCATTGCAGGCTCTGTGTGTCTTTTAGCCCCGCACTGTGTCACTCCATCCTTTATGTGTGTGTGTGTGCGAGAGGCCACGTCGTGATTGGTGATGTTTTGTACATTTGCAATAAGATTCCATTCGCCATCTGCTGGAATTTACTGGAACAGGGGAAAAATGACATAAAATTTGAACATCTTATAAAACGGAAACCGAATGTCCGAGCGACTTCGTTCGATGACTTCCCGGAAGATCTGGCCCCATTGCACAGCCCGCCGCCATCCGCGAATTTTACAAACATTCGTGGAAATCTGGTATGTTCTCTAAGCGTAGAGAACTGGCTACTCAGATGAATGGTGCTTGTTTGATAAAGTTAGGTCAAACTGAATCATGATCACACTATTCTACCTAACAGAACCAAATATAATATAGTAGCACAGTATAACGTTACTGTATGGCAAAAAACCCACCACATTCAATCGTGAATGATAATTCTTCAAGTTTTACCAGTGAAACATCAATGTAGCATCTGCATAGTAACCATTTGATCTCAATCTGTTTCATGGGGGTATGCATTTAGAGGTTCTTGAGTTATAGTGTTGTTTCAAAGTAGCCTGCAGTGTGGTTTTGAATGATGCAGCCTACAGTGTGTGAATTTTAGTGCAGGTGGTTTTAACCAACTGTAGCATAGCCTACCTGTATATTTTGCCTAGTGGCGCTGTTGAATTTTGGCCAAATGAGAGAAAAATGCAGTGGTATACTACTATGCTATTATATTTGGTTATGTAGAATACTGTGATCATTATGTGATCTCGCAGACATGGATTCAGCTTTGATCTAACTGTATTAAGCAAGCACCATTCACCTGAGTAGCCTGATCTCTGTTTACAAATGCGTAGAACATGACCCGTACATGTGCAGACTAAAGATCCAGCGAACTAAAAATCCTGAAAAGTTGGATCCACAGCCTCTCCATTTATTTTAAAGACAGTTTTATTTCATGGGATAACATGAATTGGAAACAAATAAAATAACACCAGTAGGCTACACCAACATTAGTTTCCATTCATGCAAAGTATCAAAATGATTGCGCACATCGTGATGCTTGGAGCCGAAGCGTGCTGCTCAGACCACTGCACTATGACAGTTCACAATGCTCTAGCAAGCTGTGAGAATACTTGATGATACTTGATGGAATAAAGTCAATTGGTTTGCAGAGCTTTTCCCAAGCCATAGCCCTAGGTATTGTACTGCATATTGTATAGCCTACGAGATTCTACATATTCAATAGTCATTCAAATCGTCCTGTTGCATTAGGAAAATCATCCTGGCCAAAAATAGGTCAAATTAACCCTGTATTTCTAAGGCTCTAAGCCCCTAGATCGCAATATCAATGTAATATTAACATCTTTCGATGGTAGTGACTTATTAGTTTGTAGCTCACACGGTTTGGGTTTTACAGACGATTTCATGACGATTTTCTTGTCCGGATCCTCTCTTGTGTTGAAAAAGGCTGTTTTCACAGCCTGTTATGTCCCATGTTATGGAATAAGTGCAAACTTTATGTCAATGGAAGAAGGGTATTGATATGTAGCCACTACAATAAACACTAATTCGCTAGCATTAACACACAGGGAGCTTTTCAAATCAAATTTTATTTGTCACTTACACATGGTTAGCAGATGTTAATGTGAGTGTAGCGAAATGCTTGTGCTTTTAGTTCCGACCATGCAGTAATATCTAACAAGTATTCTAACAATTTCACAACAACTACCTTATACACGCAAGTGTAAAGGAATTAATAAGAATATGTACATAAAAATATATGGATGAGCGATGGCCGAATGGCATAGGCAAGATGCAGTAGATGGTATAGAGTACATGAGATGAGTAATGTAGGGTATGTAAACATTATTTAAAGTGGCTATTCAGCATTCACACAGGTGGGTCAATTGACTCTAAGGGGATTTTATTAAGATCCGACACCTTTTATGTGTTCTCCTGCAACCCTAGTATGTATCAATGTCTTTGTTGTGATGTTACTCTTTTTCCCGACGAAGACCCAGTTGTGTGTCAGGCTAGTAAAATATCACTTTAACAGTATACAGATTTGTTTTGTTTTCATTGAACTAATCGCTTAGTCCAGCACCTGGAAAAGGGTCCTTCTTGGATGTGATCATATTCCTGCCAAATCGTTCTTTCTTTTTTCCTTTTTTCTGTCCAGAACTGCCGTATGGCTGGGAGAAGATCGATGACCCTATCTATGGCAATTATTACGTAGAGTAAGTCCTCCCTTCAAAACAAAAAACATTCCCAGGATATTAGCTAACATTCTCATTAAGTTCTAATCAGGTTTCGGTCTAACATTAGCATTATTAACATGCAACAGACATTCAAAGAACATTCAACAAATGCTGTTCTAAGAAAAGTCAAATCTGTCTTCATTGTTTACACCGTAAAGGGGTTACTGTAATATCCACAGTATGTTATTTGCCACTAGCTGTCTGTAAGTTACTGTAATATCCTAGCAATGACACAATACTGTAACATTTACTGTATTCTAGTGTAAAAAAGTCAACGTTACTATAATCGTAATGAAGGAAATACATTGTATTTTATAGTATTTTACTGTAATTAAATGGGATTGGCGCAAGCTGGTTGGCTACTAGGTAATGTGTTTGCGTACAGTACCATTTGAAATACAGATTTTTTTCACTGCCCACAACATCTTTGTTAGCCACAGATTTAGGACAAAATCCTGACAACACTTTCACCTCAATCATGCACTGATTTCTATTTAAACTACATTCACCAATTTCAAATTAAATGTGTGTTCTCACCCAAGTATCAATGACTACATTGCAGACGCCTGCCAAATCTCACAACGCATGGTTCGGTGTTGAACATATAAACTAACCACATCATTATGTTGTAGCAATCTGATGATGCCCATACAAACAGTGCAATGTAATCAGCCTGGAACATACACACTGACTAAAACAATGGTTATATTTCTGCTGTGGAGAAGGGAACACAAAACACACTGATGCTGCTGGATTTCACTGTCATAGTCCTGTTCCCTGCAGCCACATCAACAGAAGGACTCAGTTTGAGAACCCTGTCCTGGAGGCCAAGAGACGACTGGAGCAGCAGCAGCAGATGCAGAACCAGGGACTGTCAGCTCTGCCTTTACCTACTATATACAGAGGTACAACAATACCCTCACAGCATCAGACACATGGGCTACATATAATAAGACAGAGCGGAGCGAGAGGGCTCACTCTTGCCAAAGTCTGTCCTGAATAAACCCACTGCGCTTCTATGGGCATAATATGCAGACCTAAGCTTGTCGCCTTCATTCTTGCCTTTGGGACAATGACTCACATTGATAGGGCGGAGACATGAGCGTCTCATTGATATTTTACTGTCCAAAAAACTATTCAAAATACTTTACTAGAGAGCTTGACTTAACCACACAGGATCATTTATTTTGTTGTTGTTGTGGATTCACAAGTGCATAGGCCTATGCTTATTTGGGAAGCCAGCTATTTGTGCAGCACATGTGGCAATAGGCCTAGCTGATTATTGAGTTCCGGCTGTCGGGCAAAAGCATCGAAAATGTGTGTAGATAATGTGTCTTGAGTATAATTTAAAATAATGAGACAAGAAGAAGGGGAGGTGTGTGTGGCTAAGACATGGGTGTCTCTCTCCAGAATGTATGCACTCCGCTCTCCAGAATGTGCTCCGATGTCTCCACAAATACTTGCACCTTCATTATTCCATTGCGTGAATGTATGTAACCAGTAGGCCTAGTAAATGTACCTTTAATTCCAGTCATTTGGTTTCATTAATTTCTGTTAATGCATGAATTACAGTCATTTATTGTTCTCATTCTCGGAGTGGAAACGTTGTTGGCAGAGTGTTGCTTTACAGTCCCCGCTGTTCCATAAGGTGTTTTTTAATCTGTTTTTTTAAATCTAATTTTCCGCTTGCGTCAGTTACTTGATGTGGAATAGAGTTCCGTGTAGTCATGGCTCTATGTAGTACTGTGTGCCTCCCTTAGTCTGTTCTGGACTTGGGGACTGTGAAGAGACCTCTTGTGGCATGGCTTGTGGGGTATGCATGGGTGTCCAAGCTGTGTGCCAGTAGTTTAGACAGACAGCTCAGTGCATTCAACATGTCAATACCTCTCATAAATAAAAGTAGTGATGAAGTCAATCTCTCCTCGACTTTCAGCCAGGAGAGATTGACATGCATATTATTAATTTTAGCTCTCTGTGTTCATCCAAGGGCCAGCCATGCTGCCCTGTTCTGAGCCAATTACAATTTTCCTAAGTCCTTTTTTGTGGCACCTGACCACAAGACTGAACAGTAGTCAAGGTGCGACAAAACTATGGCCTGTAGGTCCTGCCTTGTTTATAGTGTTGTTTAGAAGGCAGAGCATCGCTTTATAACAGACAAACTTCTCCCCATCTTAGCTACTACTGCATCAATATGTTTTGACCATGACAGTTTACAATCTAGTGTTACTCCAAGCAGTTTAGTCATCTCAACATGCTC
Source organism: Oncorhynchus tshawytscha (assembly GCF_018296145.1). Classification (NCBI taxonomy): domain Eukaryota; kingdom Metazoa; phylum Chordata; class Actinopteri; order Salmoniformes; family Salmonidae; genus Oncorhynchus; species Oncorhynchus tshawytscha. Next base: position 54,834,056 of record NC_056434.1, on the reverse strand, counting down.
AATTTCCACATTATTTATTACAAGATTTAGTTGAAGTTTAGGGTTTAGTGAGTGTTTTGTTCCAAATACAATGCTTTAGTTTTATAAATACTTATTTGTTGCCACCCACTCTGAGACTAACTTCAGCTCTTTGTTAAGCACTGCAGTCATTTCAGTTGCTGTAGTAGCTGACGTGTATACTTTTGAGTCATCCGCATACATAGAAACTCTAGATTTATTCAAAGTAGGTGGCATGTTATTAGTAAAAACTGAAAATAAGCAAGGGGCCTAAACAGCTAACCTGGGGAATTCCTGATTCTAATTGGATTATATTTGATAGGCTTCCATTAAATAACACCCTCAATGTGTCCATATGTAAAGGCATTAGTTGAATTTTATCATTTTAATTCATATTTTCATGATTAACCAGGTGACAATAATTTTGAGAAACAAAAACTTTATTATTTCACAAAAATGCAAATACAAAAATAATCAGAACTGCCATGCAGATAGGTAGAAAAGATAGGAAAAATTGTAAGCTTCCCCAAACTTGACTCACGAGCTGCCTATTGTCTTATAACACCAAGAAGGTCCCGTAAGAAAAACTGGCCAAATCAAATGCCTGTTTGTTCTGATTGCCAACCCTGGCAATACTAAGGATGTGGGTTAAATTTCCACAGAAATCACATACAAATACTATAAAATATGTATATTCACATAAGTCGCTTTGGATAAAATCATCTGCTAAATGGCATATAATATTAGATACAGACAGTACAGTGCACTACGCTTATATTGAATGCTGTATTAGCAATCAACAGCTTATAGTGATAAAGTTTTCCTGCACGGATGTAATCACTATAAGAGGGATTGTTATTGTTTGGCTGAGTGGGAAACACTGCAAACTCTAGTCCACATATGATCCCTGCGCCGGAGACTGGGCTTTACTTCCTGATCCAGCCAAACCATTTCTGATATCTCTTCCCTCACCACATCAAAAAAAGAAAAAAAATATATATATATATATATGTGAGTGTGTGTGTGTGTGTGTGTGTATATATATATATATATATACACATATATACACACACACACAGTTGAAGTCAGAGGTTTACATACACCTTAGCCAAATACATTTAAACTCAGTTTTTCACATTTCCTGACATTTAACCCTGGTAAAAATTCCCTCTTCGGTCAGTTAGGATCACCACTTTATTTTCAGAATGTGAAATGTCAGAATAATAGTAGAGCGAATGATTTATTTCAGCTTTTATTTATTTCATCACATTCCCAGTGGGTCATAAGTTTACATACACTCAATTAGTATTTGGTAGCATTGCCTTAAAATTGTTTAACTTGGGTCAAACATTTCGGGTAGCCTTCCACAAGCTTCCCACAATAAGTTGGGTGAATTTTGTCCCATTCCTCCTGACAGAGCTGATGTAACTGAGTCAGGTTTGTAGGCCTCCTTGCTCGCACATGCTTTTTCAGTTCTACCAACACATTTTCTATGGGATTGAGGTCAGGGCTTTATGATGACCACTCCAATACCTTGACTTTGTTGTCCTTAAGCCATTTTGCCACAACTTTGTTAGTATTCTTGGGGTCATTTGTCCATTTGGAAGACCCATTTACGACCAAGCTTTAACTTCCTGACTGATGTCTTGAGATGTTGCTTCAATATATCCACATAATTTTCTAACCTCGTGATGTCATCTATTTTGTGAAGTGCACTAGTCCCTCCTGCAGCAAAGCACCCCCACAACATGATGCTGCAACCCCCGTGCTTCACGGTTGGGTTGGTGTTCTTCAGCTCGCAAGCCTTCACCTTTTTCCTCCAAACACAACGATGGTCATTATGGCCAAACAGTTCGATTTTTGTTTCATCAGACCAGAGGACATTTCTCCAAAAAGCACAATCTTTGTCCCCATGTGCAGTTGCAAACCGTAGTCTGGCTTTTTGATGACCGTTTTGGAGCAGTGGCTTCTTCCTTGCTGAGCGGCCTTTCAGATTATGTCGATATAGGACTCGTTTTACTGTGGGTATAGATACTTTTGTACCTTGTTCCTCTAGCATCTTCACAAGGTCCTTTGCTGTTGTTTTGGGATTGATTTGCACTTTTCGCACCGAAGTACGTTCATCTCTAGGAGACAAAAAGCATCTCCTTCCTAAGAGGTATGACGGCTGCGTGGTCCCATGGTGCTTATACTTGCGTACTGTTGTTTGTACAGATGAACGTGGTACCTTCAGGTATTTGGAAATTGCTCCCAAGTATGAACTAGACTTGTGGAGGTCTACAAAAAAGTTTCTGAGGTCTTGGCTGATTTTGTTTTGATTTTCCCATGATGTCAAGCAAAGAGGCACTGAGTTTGAAGGTAGGCCTTGAAATACATCCACAGATACACATCCAATTGACTCAAATGAGGTCAATTATCCTATCAGAAGCTTCTAAAGCCATGACATTTGTGTCTGGAATTTTCCAAGGCACAGTCAATTTAGTGCATGTAAACTTCTGACCCCCAGGAATTGTGATACAGTGAATTATAAGTGAAATAATCTGTCTGTAAACAATTGTTGGAAAAATGACTTGTGCTCTTCACAAATTAGATGTCCTCACCGACTTGCCAAACTATAGTTTGTTTGTAAGAAATTTGTGGAGTGATTGAAAAACTTGTTTTAATGACTCCAACCTAAGTGTATGTAAACTTCCGACTTCAACAGCAGATATATTTTTTAGGAGTGATTATTCTACTGTATTACTGGCCTACTCTAACCCACAATTCTCCAGAGAAGCCCCCATTCACGAGGGACCCCACCCAGCTGAAGGGCTCCTTTCTGTCCACGGCTCTCCAGAAGAGCAACATGGGCTTTGGCTTCACCATCATTGGAGGGGATGAACCGGATGAGTTCCTGCAGGTCAAGAGTATCATACCCGAGGGCCCCGCTGCACAGAACCAGAAGATGGACACAGGTACTGTGTTTTAGTAACTAACCACACACACACAATTTAGTTGTTACAAAATCATGAAATCTATGAAGCCACATTCCTCTGTGTGTGTGGGTGTGTGGGTGGGTGGTGCAGTGCTCCTCCAAACATTTTCAAATTATTCAGGCATATCTACGGTCAGCCTAGGCTATATCTTGCTTATTGAAAACGTGCCTCACACATACAATACCATTTATGGGAGCCTAGTTTTTTTTACTTGAGAAGAAGTGCGATGCGTAAAAGGCCTATATTTGAAGCCAATTCCAACAATGTTGACTGTCACCACCTCAAACATATTGAGCAAACACTGGAGTTTAAATTTTTTTGACTTGTTACTGTAGCCTATGCTATTTGATAAACTGTATCAATCCACTATGGACTAGGAGGAGAATATTTCATGCCCCCAGCTGAATTGGAGTCGATGACAACCCAAAGACAGTCAATAACCTACAGAACTTGAGACAACGACATACAGTTTTAAGCCATGAAATGCGTGGATTGGCAAATGAGTGGCCAAGCCCTCATCATGTCTATAATTTATTTATCCATCAAAATCCAGTACTTTTGCGCCACCGCTAGCTATGGCGCTCATAATTCCCACCGTGAAAATAGCTCAAATATTTCTGACACACCCTGGACCAGCGCTAACATTTACCATTGAAGTAGAGCCCTCTATCTCCCTCTTGCTCGCTCACTGTCCTGATTTCACTCTCTTCTGCTTGCTGTCTTTGACATTCTCACACACACACACACACACACACACACACACACACACACACACACACACACACACACACACACACGCACCATCCCTGACTGATATTTGCTGGCCTATTTGAGCTGTGGTGTTGCTGTGTGGGAGGGGAGTATGTTTACGTTGTCTGTGTGTGTCTGCACGCGTGTGTGTTTGTTAACCATCACCAGGTTGGCATAGCAGTACAGTGGCAGTGTGATGGTTGTCTCTTGGTGCCAATACACTCCAGATGGTTGGCATGTCCACAGAGACACACTGAGCCTCTGCTGCACACACACACACACACACACACGCACACAGTGGTGTAAAGTAGTCAAGTAGAATAATTTAAAGTACAATTTAAGTATTATTTTTTTTGGGGGGGTAATCTGGGGGTAATCTGTACTTTACAATTTTTCCTTTACACTACATTCCTATTGAAAGTAATGTACTATTTACTACATACATTTTCCCTGACACCCAAAAGTACTCGTTACATTTTGAATGCTTACAGGACAGAAAAATTGTCAAATTCATGCACTTATCCCTGGTCAAGCCTACTGCCTCTGATCTGGTGGATTCACTAAACACACATGCTTTGTTTGTAAATGATGTTGGAGTGGGGCCCTGGCTATTCGTAAGTTAAAAAAACTAGAAAATGGTGCCATCTGGTTTGATTAATATAAGGAATTTGAAATTATGTATACTTTTACTTTTGATACTAAAGTATATTTTAGCAATTGAGATTTGATTTAACTATCATGTGACATAGGGAGGAGACAGGCAGATATAAGTATTATTATTTTTTTCTAAATGATCATAACTCACACATGACAGACGGACACTCATGACCGCACTCCCCTGCCTTATTTAGATACTTAATTATATTTCAAATCAAATACTTTTAGACTTTTACTCAAGTAGTATTTTCTGGGTGAATTTTCTATTTGTATTTATTATGGATCCCCATTAGCTGCCAAAGCAGCAGCTTCTCTTCCTGGGGTCCAGCAAAATTAAGGCAGTTTATACAATCTTAAAACATTACAATACATTCACAGATTTCTATTAAGGTATCATTACTTTTACTCACGCACCCCCCCCCCCACACACACACACACCCCCACCCATGTAGAGCTTTGCCTTCGTTCTAACTCTGCTACCATACTGATATCATGGGCCTCTGTGACACTCTAGGGCAGGGGTTGGCAACAGGTGAAACCAGCCCACGAGTGTTTTTCTTTGGTCTCCAAAATATTAATGTTTTTGGGGGATTTTAGTGTTTGGTAAAAATGTACTGTAAAATCACTAATTCAGCAAAGAAAATCTGTTCCCAAGTGTTCCTAAAAATAAAAAGAGAGACGTGATCATGTCTCAATGTTATCAAGGTAAATACAATCTCTTTTTGGGTATACTTTGTAAGTGCCTTAATGTGCCTTGGCAGCAACTAATGGGGATCCAAAATAAATACATAACATTTGCAGTGTACAAATTACCATCTGCTCTGACAAAAATTGGCCCCCAGCTGAATCTAGTTGCCTACCCCTGCTCTAGGGACATTGGACTTCTTCTGTGTTTATTAATTATACACACACTATAGTTCGCTAGAGATTCCGATGATAGACTTAGCTGAGACACATTTGAATGTGTTTGTTCAATACATTATGTTTTTATACCTGTTTCAGACCATCTTCTTCCATTTGATACCTAATGAACAAGAACTCTGCCTCCTCCCCCTTTAGGTGATGTCATCGTCTACATCAATGACATCTGCTGCCTGGGCACCACTCACGCCGATGTGGTCAAACTCTTCCAATCTGTTCTCATTGGACAAAGCATCACCCTGGTCCTCTGCCGGGGCTACCCCCTGCCTTTTGACCCTGAGGACCCCAGCGGGGCATCCGCCGGAAACTCCCTGACCCCCATTGGCATGGAACACCACCCCATGGTGGTGAACGGGCGTAGCAGCTACAACCATTACCTGGAGTACCTCTCCCTAAGCTCTCAGCTCCCTTCGCAGGCTCTAGCCCAGCCAGGGGCACCCCACCCTGGGGACACCCACCTGGATGGGTCCTCATTACCGCTCACCAACCCCGGGTCCGCTCCGGCCGTGACGCCGCGCGACGACAATGTCTCCATGGTGTCGTCAGGAGCGACGGGGATCACCGGGGGCGTGATCCAGGGGGCGGAGCTGCTGACAGTGACTATGGTGAAGAGGGCAGAGGGTTTCGGGTTCACCATCGCCGACAGCCCCACGGGGCAGCGGGTCAAACAGGTGGGGTGTTATTCTTGGTACCTTCTAGGTATGTTGTACATTTTGCATTGTGTATTCTACTGCTCTATCTGTGTCCGTTTGTCCATCCGTCCCTCTGTCTGTCCCCTACTTTTCCATCCTCATACCTGACTATGTTCCGTGTTGTACAGGTGTTGGAGCCGGCTGTGCAGGACGGAGTGGGTCTGAATGAAGGAGACCTGATCCTGGAGGTGAACCAGCAGGGTGTGGCGGGGGCAAGACACGGCCGTGTAGTGGAGCTGCTCAAAGAGTGTCCTGTCGGAGCCGAGGCCACGCTACTCATCCAGAGAGGAGGAGGGGAAGGTAGTCCTTTCTGTCTCTTGAACAGCCTCTTTCTGACTTGATTACCCTGTTCACACTACTGAGCTTAGCTGAGCCAAGCCGAAATGTACTAGGGTGGCTTGGTTAAGCACCCACAATAGATCATAGAATGGACACAGTGCTGGAAATAACAATGGGAGGAGAAAATATCAGAGCCAGCATAATATTGTTAAGGTTGTCACATAAGTGTGAAAAGGGTATCTGTTAATCAGTCTCTCTCTCATACGTACAGTATGTTCCACCTGCAGACACTTGTGTTTCAAAGAGGAGATTTATGAAAGATCTCAAATGATTTAGGGTGTCTTGAAGGATGTCTCTTTTTAGGCATTTACTGACAGACATACCACAACAGACCTGTTTCTACAGACCTATGTACAGTACAGTATTTAAGCGCTACTGGGTGCTTCATCAGTCTTTGTCCCTCCCTTTCTTTTTTTCCCATCTTGTATTTTCACTTTTATGATTGCATAGTTGGAATTTAGAGAGGGGAGATTGATGGATACAAAGAGGGGTACAGACAGAAAGGATTCTATCCGGAGAGTCGGACCCTAGTCATCAAGGTAGTTGTGTGGTGCAGAATCGGCTGTGTTTGCACTTGACCACACTCTATCACTATCCTTTACGATGCATGTCCCTTTGTGCTTCTGAAATGAGTGGAATAATTAAAAACACCACCATCTTTGACCCAAGGGCGTTGCTAATTACCAAACACAGCCATAGAACAACTCACATACACATACACACACATGCATACACACACATGCAGACACATGCCTTATTCTTAAAAGGATCTGACCCCTTTTCAAATTTTTTGCCTAAAATGACATCCCCAAATTTAAATGGATTAAATTGTTTCGTCAGCGATTTCAGACTCGACTCTTCTTGGGTATGACGCTACACGCTTGGCACAGATCCTCTCAAGCTCTGTCAGGTTAGATGGGGAGCATTGTTGCACAGCTATTTCCAGGTCTCTCCAGAGATGTTCGATCGGGTTCAAGTCCGGGCTCTGGCTGGGCCACTCAAGGACAATCAGAAACTTGTCCCGAAGCCACTCCTGCGTTGTCTTGGCTGTGTGCTTAGGGTCGTTGTCCTGTTGGAAGGTGAACCTTCCCCCCCAGTCTGAGGTCCTTAGTGCTCTGGAGCAGGTTTTTATCAAAGATCTCTATGTACTTTGCTCTCTTCATCTTTCTCTCGATCCTAGCTAGTCTCCCAGGCCCTGCCCCTGAAAAAGATCCCCACAGCATAATGCTGTCACCACCATGCTTCACCGTAGGGGTGGTGCCAGGTTTTTCTTCCAGACGAGATGCTTAGCATTCAGGCCAAAGAGTTCCATCTGGGTTTCATCAGACCAGAGAATCTTGTTTCTCATGGTCTGAGAGTCCTTTAGATGCCTTTTGACAAACTCCAAGCGGGCTGTCAAATCAAATCAAACTTTGTCATATGCGCCAAATACAACAAGTGTAGACTTTACCGTGAAATGCTTACTTACAAGCCCTTAACCAACAGTGCAGTTCAAGAAGAAGAAAATATTTACCAAGTAGGCTAAAATAAAAAGTAACACAATACGAATAAAAATAACAGGGCTATATACAGGGGGCACATGTACTGAGTCACTGTGTGGGGGTACAGGCTAGTTGAGGTAACCTGTATTGTAGGTGGGGGTGACTTTGCATAGGTAACAAACAACCAGTAGCAGCAGTGTGCAAAAGGGAGGGGGGGTCAATGTAAATTTTATGAATTGTTCAGCAGTCTTATGGCTTGGGGGTAGAAGCTGTTGAGGAGCCTTTTGGTCCTAGACTTGGCGCTCCGGTACTGCTTGCAGTGCAGTACCAGAGCGCCAAGCCTAGAACCAAAAGGCATGTGCCTTTTTACTGAAGAGTGGAATCCGTCTGGCCACTCTACCATAAAGACCTGATTGGTGGACCAATTTTATTGGTCACATACATATATTTAGTAGATGTTATTGCAGGTGTAGCAAAATGCTTGTGTTCCTAGATCCAACAGTGCAGTAATATATAACAATACAAAGAAATCAAACAATTTAAATAATGGAATTAAGAAATATATAAATATTAGGACGAGCAATGTCAGAGTCCGGACTTTACAGTGTATATACTGAACAAAAATATAAACACAACATGCAACAATTTGTCTGAGTTACAGTTCATACATGGAAATCAAGTAAATTGAAATAAATTCATTAGGCCCTAATTAGGTCCTGATTTCCCATGACTGGGAATACAGATATTCAACTGTCGGTCACAGATCCCTTTTCTTTTTAAAGTAGCGGGTGTGGATCAGAAAACCAGTCAGTATCTGGGTGACCACCATTTGCGACACATTTCCTTTGTTGATCAGGCTGGTTGATTGTGGCCTGTAGAATGCGGTCTTACTCCTCTTCAATGGCTTTGCAAAGTTGATGGATATTGGCTGGAAATTAAACATGTTGTTGTACATGTCAATCCAGAGCATGCTCTGGTGAGCATGCAGTTCATTGAAGAACAGCGACATTTTTAGCTTTCAGGAATTGTGTACAGATCCTTGCAACATGGGGTCATGCATTATTATGCTGAAACATGAGATGATGGCACAACAGTGGGCCTCAGGATCTCATCACGGTATCTATGTGCATTCAAATTGCCATCAATAAAATGCAATTGTGTTCATTGTTCGTAGCTTATGCCTGCCCATACCATAACTTCACCACCACCATGGGGCACTCTGTTAACAATGTTGACATCCGAAAACTGCTCGTACACACGACACCATACACGTGGTCTGCAGTTGTGAGGCCTGTTGGGCGAACTGCCAAATTCTCTAAAACGATTTTGGAGGTGGCTTATGCTAGAGAAATTAACACTCAAATTCTCTGGCAACAGGTCTGGTTGCTGCAGTCAGCATGTCAATTGCAGGCTCCCTCAACTTGAGACATCTTTGGCATTCTATTATGTGACAACTGCACATTTTAGAGTGGCCTTTTATTGTCCCCAGCACAAGGTGCACCTTTGTATTGATCATGTTGTTTAATCAGCTTATTGATATGCCACTCCTGTCGGGTGGCAAAGGAGAAATACTCACTTACAGGTATATAACAAAAATTGTGCAAAACATTCTAGAAAAATAAGCTTATTGTGCGTATGGAAATGTCTGGGATCTTTTATTTTAACTCATGAAACATGGGACCAACACTTTGTATGTTGCGTTTATATTTTTGTTTAAACCCTAATCAGGCAAGTCGGTTAAGAACAAATTCTTATTTACAATGACGGCCTACCCCGGCTAAACCCTAACCCGGACAGCGCTGGGCTAATTGTGCACCGCCATATGGGACTCCATATCACAGCCGGTTGTGATACAGACTGGATTCGAACCAGGGTCTGTAGTGACGCCTCTAGCACTGAGATGCAGTGCCTTAGGCCCCCAAGTGGTGCAGCAGTCTATGTGGTGCACCAAGTGGGGCAGCAGTCTAAGGCACTGAATGGTAGAGTATGCTGGTCGAGTGCATGGTAGAGTAACCAGGTGATAGCCGGCTAGTGACAGTGACTAAAGTTCAGGGCAGGGTACTGGGTGGGGGCTAGAGGTGATTATTTAACAGTCTGATGGCCTTGAGATGGCAGCTGTTTTTCAGTCTCTCGGTCCCAGCTTTGATACACCTGTACTGACCTCGCCTTCTGGATGGTAGAGGGTTGATCTTCTTGGCTTTCCTGTAACACTGGATTCTCTAGATGTCCTGGATGTCAGGCAGTGTGCCCCCTTTGATGCTTTGGGCAGACCACATTACCCTACCCACTACAGAGCCCTGCAGTTGCGGACTGTGCAGTTGCGGTACCAGGCGGTGCTACAGCAAAACATGATGCTCTCAATTGTGCATCTGTAAAAGTTTGTGAGTTTTAGGTGCCAAGACAGATTTCTTCAGCCTCCTGAGGTTGAAGAGGTGCTGTTGCGCCTTCTTCACCACATTGTCTGTGTGGGTGGACCTTTTCAGTGATGTGTACGCTCCGAGGAACTTGAATATTTCCACCTTCTCCATTGTGGTCCCGTCGTTGTGGATAGAGGGGTGCTCCTTCTGCTGTTTCCTGAAGTCCATGATCAGACCCTTTGTTTTGTTGACCTTGGGTGAGAGGTTATTTTCCTGGCACCACACTTCCAGGGTCCTCACCTCCTCCCTGTAGGCTGTCACATTGTTGTTGGTAATCAGGCCTACTACTGTTTTGTGGTCCGCAAACTTGATGATCGAGTTGGAGGCGTACGTGGCCATGCAGTCATGGGTGAACAGGGAGTAGAGGAGGCGGCTGAGCACGCACCCTCATGAAGACCCAGTGTTGAGGATCAGTGAAGTGGAGGTGTTGTTTCCTACCTTCACCACCTGGGAGTGGCCCGTCAGGAAGTCCATGACTCTCAAAGCACTTCATGATGACAGAAGTGAGTGCTATGGGGCGATAGTAATTTAATTCAGTTACCTTTGCTTTCGTGGGTACAAGAACAATGGACATCATGAAGCATGTGGGGACAGCAGATTGGGTTAAGGAAAGATTAAATATGTCTGTAAACACTCCAGCCAACTGGTCTGCACAAGCTCTGAGAACACGGCTAGAGATGCCGTCTGGGCCGGCAGCCTTGGGAGGGTTAACACGTTTAAATGTTTTACTCATGTCGTGCATGGAGAAGGAGAGCCCACAGTCCTTGGTAGTGGGCCACATTAGTGGCACTGTGTAATCCTCAAAGCGGGCGAAGAAGACAGGAAGCAAGACGTTGGTGTCCGTGACTTGACTACACTGTTTGTATTCAGCCATATTCCCAGTCACCTTGTCATGGTTAAATGTGATGGTTCATGCTTTCAGTTTTATGAGAATGCTGACATCTATCCATGGTTTACGGTTAGGATAGATTTTAATAGTCACAGTGGGTACATCATCTCCTATGAACTACCTGAAACTCAGTCACCATATCAGTGTATTCGTTAATGTCATTCTTGGAGGCTACACGGAACATATCCCAGTCCATGTGATCAAACAATCTTGAAGTGTTGATTCTGATTGGTCAGACCAGCGTTGAATGGTCCTTAGCATGGGTACTTCCTGTTTGAATTTCTGCCTATAGGATAAGAGGAGCAAAATGGAGCCATGATCAGATTTGCTGAAGGGAGGGCCAGGGAGGGTCTTGTAGGCATCCCGGTAGTTGGAGTAGCAGTGGTCGAGTGTTTTAGCAGCGCGAGTACTACAGTCAAGGTGTTGATATTACTTCGGTAGTGTTTTCCTCAAATTTGCTTTGTTAAACTCCGAAGCTACAAAAAATGCGGCATCAGGATATGTGGTTTCCAGTTTGCATAAAGTCCAGTGAAGTACTTTAAGGGCCGTCGTGGTATCGGCTTCAGGAGGAATATACATAGCTGTGACTATAACCAAAGAGAATTGGTCGGTATTTGATTGTGCGGTATTCTAAGTCAGGGGAACAAAAGGACTTGAGTTCCTGTATGTTGTCACAATCACACAATGAGTATTTAATCATGAAACATACACCTCCACCCCTTCTCCCCGAGAGATATTTATTTCTGTCTGCGAAATGAACTGAGAACCCTGTACGGCTGTACGGACTCAGACAGTATATCCAGAGAGAGCTATGTTTCCGTGAAACAAGGTACAGTGAGGCAAAAAAGTATTTAGTCAGCCACCAATTGTGCAAGTTCTCCCACTTCAAAGATGAGAGGCCTGTAATTTTCATCATAGGTACACTTCAACTATGACAGACAAAATGAGAAAAAAAATCCAGAAAATTACATTGTAGGATTTTTAATTTATTTATTTGTAAATTATGGTGGAAAATAAGTTTTTGGTCACCTACAAACAAGCAAGATTTCTGGCTCTCACAGACCTGTAACTTCTTCTTTAAGAGGCTCCTCTGTCCTCCACTCGTTACCTGTATTAATGGCACCTGTTTGAACTTGTTATCAGTATAAAAGACACCTGTCCACAACCACACTCACGCTCCAAACTCCACTATGGCCAAGACCAAAGAGCTGTGAAAGGACACCAGAAACAAAATTGTAGACCTGCACCAGGCTGGGAAGACTGAATCTGCAATAGGTAAGCAGCTTGGTTTGAAGGAATCAACTGTGGGAGCAATTATTAGGATATGGAAGACATACAAGACCACTGATAATCTCCCTCGATCTGGGGCTCCACGCAATATCTCACCCCGTGGGGTCAAAATGGTCACAAGAATGGTGAGCAAAAATCCCAGAACCACACGGGGGGACCTAGTGAATGACCTGCAGAGAGCTAGGACCAAAGTAACAAAGCCTACCATCAGTAACACACTACGCCGCCAGGGACTCAAATCTTGCAGTGCCCGACGTGTCCCCCTGCTTAAGCTAGTACATGTCCAGGCCCGTCTGAAGTTTGCTAGAGAGCATTTGGATGACCCAGAAGAAGATTGGGAGAATGTCATATGGTCAGATGAAACCAAAATATAACTTTTTGGTAAAAACTCAACTCGTCGTGTTTGGAGGACAAAGAATGCTGAGTTGCATCCAAAGAACACCATACCTACTGTGAAGCATGGGGGTGTAAACATCATGCCTTTGGGGCTGTTTTCTGCAAAGGGACCAGGACGACTGATCCGTGTAAAGGAAAGAATGAATGGGGCCATGTATCGTGAGATTTTGAGTGAAAACCTCCTTCCATCAGCAAGGGCATTGAAGATGAAACATGGCTGGGTCTTTCAGCATGACAATGATCCCAAACACACCGCCCGGGCAACGAAGGAGTGGCTTCGTAAGAAGCATTTCAAGGTCCTGGAGTGGCCTAGCCAGTCTCCAGATCTCAAGCCCATAGAAAATCTTTGGAGGGAGTTGAAAGTCTGTGTTGCCCAGCAACAGCCCCAAAACATCACTGCTATAGAGGAGATCTGCATGGAGGAATGGGCCAAAATACCAGCAACAGTGTGTGAAAACCGTGTGAAGACTTACAGAAAACGTTTGACCTCTGTCATTGCCAACAAAGGGTATATAACAAAGTATTGAGATAAACTTTGGTTATTGACCAAATACTTATTTTCCACCATAATTTGCAAATAAATTCATTAAATATCCTACAATGTGATTTTCTGGATTTTTTTTCTCATCTTGTCTGTCATAGTTGAAGTGTACCTATGATGAAAATTACAGGCCTCTCTCATCTTTTTAAGTGGGAGAACTTGCACAATTGGTGGCTGACTAAATACTTTTTTGCCCCACTGTATGTTACAATCCCTGATGTCTGTCTGGAAGGAAATCCTCACCCTGAGCTCGTCAACTTTATTATCCAGAGATTGAACATTAGCGAGTAATATACTCGGAAGCGGTGGAATGTGCACGCCTCATGAGTCAGGCTAGAAGTCCACTCCCAATACCTCTTCTCCACCGGCAGTGTTTTGAATCAGCTTTTGGAATCAGTTCAAGTGCCCTGTGGGGTACGAACAAAGGATCCAATTCGGAAAAATTGTATTCCTAATTGTAATTCTTGTGAGTTACATTCGCTCTGATATCTAAAAGTTCTTCCCGGCTGTACAGTGCCTTGCGAAAGTATTCGGCCCCCTTGAACTTTGCGACCTTTTGCCACATTTCAGGCTTCAAACATAAAGATATAAAACTGTATTTTTTTTGTGAAGAATCAACAACAAGTGGGACACAATCATGAAGTGGAACAACATTTATTGGATTTTCAAACTTTTTTAACAAATCAAAAACTGAAAAATTGGGCGTGCAAAATTATTCAGCCCCTTTACTTTCAGTGCAGCAAACTCTCTCCAGAAGTTCAGTGAGGATCTCTGAATGATCCAATGTTGACCTAAATGACTAATGATGATAAATACAATCCACCTGTGTGTAATCAAGTCTCCGTATAAATGCACCTGCACTGTGATAGTCTCAGAGGTCCGTTAAAAGCGCAGAGAGCATTATGAAGAACAAGGAACGCACCAGGCAGGTCCGAGATACTGTTGTGAAGAAGTTTAAAGCCGGATTTGGATACAAAAAGATTTCCCAAGCTTTAAACATCCCAAGGAGCACTGTGCAAGCGATAATATTGAAATGGAAGGAGTATCAGACCACTGCAAATCTACCAAGACCTGGCTGTCCCTCTAAACTTTCAGCTCATACAAGGAGAACACTGATCAGAGATGCAGCCAAGAGGCCCATGATCACTCTGGATGAACTGCAGAGATCTACAGCTGAGGTGGGAGACTCTGTCCATAGGACAACAATCAGTCGTGTATTGCACAAATCTGGCATTTATAGAAGAGTGGCAAGAAGAAAGCCATTTCTTAAAGATATCCATAAAAAGTGTTGTTTAAAGTTTGCCACAAGCCACCTGGGAGACACACCAAACATGTGGAAGAAGGTGCTCTGGTCAGATGAAACCAAAATTGAACTTTTTGGCAACAATGCAAAATGTTATGTTTGGCGTAAAAGCAACACAGCTCATCACCCTGAACACACCATCCCCACTGTCAAACATGGTGGTGGCAGCATCATGGTTTGGGCCTGCTTTTCTTCAGCAGGGACAGGGAAGATGGTTAAAATTGATGGGAAGATGGATGGAGCCAAATACAGGACCATTCTGGAAGAAAACCTGATGGAGTCTGCAAAAGACCTGAGACTGGGACAGATATTTGTCTTCCAACAAGACAATGATCCAAAACATAAAGCAAAATCTACAATGGAATGGTTCAAAAATAAACGTATCCAGGTGTTAGAATGGCCAAGTGAAAGTCCAGACCTGAATCCAATCGAGAATCTGTGGAAAGAACTGAAAACTGCTGTTCACAAATGCTCTCCATCCAACCTCACTGAGCTCGAGCTGTTTTGCAAGGAGGAATGGGAAAAAATGTCAGTCTCTCGATGTGCAAAACTTATAGAGACATACCCCAAGCGACTTACAGCTGTAATCGCAGCAAAAGGTGGCGCTACAAAGTATTAACTTAAGGGGGCTGAATAATTTTGCACGCCCAATTTTTCAGTTTTTGATTTGTTAAAAAAGTTTGAAATATCCAATAAATGTCGTTTCACTTCATGATTGTGTCCCACTTGTTGTTGATTCTTCACAAAAAAATACAGTTTTATATCTTTATGTTTGAAGCCTGAAATGTGGCAAAAGGTCGCAAAGTTCAAGGGGGCCGAATACTTTCGCAAGGCACTGTATGTAATAACACAAAAGCAATTCTGGGCTAATAATGTAAGAAATAACACAAAAAAATTAATACTGCAAAGTTGCCTAGGAGCTAGAAGCACGGCTGCCCTATCTGTCGGTGCCATCTTGCTTGAAAGAGATTAACGTGGGAAAACCTTTGTACAGTAAGAGAAATATTATCCTCCACGTGTGAGTCCGGTTTCTTTATACTGGGGTCAGTCCAGAAGAAAGCGAGGTATTATTTACAGTTTAAGTCGGAAGTTTAAATACACCTTAGCCAAATACATTTAAACTCAGTTTTTCACAATTCCTGACATTTAATCCAAGTGAAAGTTCCCTGTTTTAGGTCAGTTAGGATCACCACTTTATTTTAAGAATATGAAATGTCAGAATAATAGCAGAGAGAATGATTTATTTCAGCTTTTATTTCTTTCATCACATTCCCAGTGGGTCAGAAGTTTACATAGACTCAATTAGTATTTGGTAGCATTGCCTTTAAATTGTTTAACTCAAACGTTTCGGGTAGCCTTCCACAAGCTGGAGGAATTTTGTCCCATTCCTCCTGAAAGAGCTGGTATAACTGAGTCCGGTTTGTAGGCCTCCTTGCTCGCACATGTTTTTTCAGTTCTGCCCACAAATTTTGCGATGGCCACTCCAATACTTTGACTTTGTTGTCCTGTAGCCATTTTGCCACAACTTTGGAAGTATGCTTGGGGTCATTGTCCGTTTGGAAGACCCATTTTCGACCAAGCTTTAACTTCCTGACTGATGTCTTGAGATGTTGCTTCAATATATCCACATAAATTTCCATCCTCATGATGCAATCTATTTTGTGAAGTGCACCAGTCCCTCCTGCAGCAAAGCACCCCCACAACATGATGCTGCCACCCCCTTGCTTTACGGTTGGATGGTGGTCTTCAGCTTGCAAGCATCCCCATTTTTTTCTCCAAACATACGATGGTCACTATAGCCAAATTGTTATATTTTTGTTTCATCAGACCAGAGGACATTTCTCCAAAAAGTATGATCTTTGTCCCCATTTGCGGTTGCAAACCGTAGTCTGGCTTTTTTATGGCGGTTTTGGAGCAGTGGCTTCCTTTGCTGAGCGGCTTTTCAGGTTATGTTGATATAGGACTCTTTTTACTGAGGATATCGATACTTTGTACCTGTTTCCTCCAGCATCTTCACAAGGTCCTTTGCTTTTGTTTTGGAATTGATTTGCACTTTTTGCACCAAAGTACATTAATCTCTGAACTCGTCTCTTTCCTGAGCGGTATGACGGCTGCGTGGTCCCATGGTGTTTATACTTGCGTACTATTGTTTATACAGATGAACATGGTACATTCAGGCGCTTGGAAATTGCTCCGAAGGATGAACCAGACGTGTAGAGGTCTACAAATAGTTTTCTGAGGTCTTGGCTGATTTCTTTTGATTTTCCCATGATGTCAAGCAAAGAGGCACTGAGTTTGAAGGTAGTCCTTGGAATACATCCACAGTGACACCTCCAATTGATTCAAATGATGTAAATTAGCTTCTAAAGCCATGACATCATTTTATGGAATTTCCCAAGCTGTTTAAAGGCACAGTCAACGTAGTATATGTAAACTTCTGACCCACTGGAATTGTGATACAGTGAATTCTAAGTTAAATAATCTGTCTGTAAACAATAGTTTAAAAAATTACTTGTAGATTACAAAGTAGATGTCCTAACCGACTTGCCAAAACTATAGTTTGTTATCAAGAAATTTGTGGATGTGTTGAAAAACCACTCCACAAATGAAAATCCACTCCCAATGAAAAACCACTCACAATGACTCCAATCTAAGTGTATGTAAACTTCCGACTTCAACTGTATGGGCATTTCTTAAATGGCATGGTTTCCCAGATGGTGTTATAAAAAATGGAACAAATTTGTTTGCAAAATTAACTGTACAAGTGAATATAAACCACTCACTGACTGAAGCCTTCATTGTTGAGAGGCGTAAAGCAGGCTTGTCCTCTTAGTGTGCTGGCCATCAGCCCCTTGTTAAAAAAATGGTTAAAAAATCATTTTAAAGGATGATAGGATAAAAGGTGTATCTGTTGGAAATAGTTGTGTAGTTATCTCTGCTTATGCCGACGACATGTCTTTATTCATTCGCAAGAAGAATTACATTTCATCATTTTGGATTCTATGAGAAAGAGCTTTCTAAACCTATAGAATTGAAAGATTAAATGTAATTGCTCGGCATCTATATACGTGGAACGAAGAAAAACTGGGATAGAGAAGATGCTATAGTTCATGAGGTGGTTAAGAAATGGTCTGACAAGAGTACTAGCTACAAATGTAGAACAAATACTGTTAATGTGCATTTTATCCCCCGACTGATGAATGCATCCTAACGATCAATAAGGCATGTGTTTAGTTAATATGGGGTTCAAATAGTGAGGTAACAAAGATAGATACTCTTTTAAGAATGAAATTATTAGGAGACATTGCTGCATTGAGCATGGGTGTGAAGTAAACATGTTTTGCTAGTGCCATAGCTTGAAATGTCCTTTGGATGGTTGACCTGCAGAGGTTGGGAAAATTACGTAGGAAATCAAGAAAAAACCTACCTCAGTTAGGGCTATGGCAACTTCACTGACGATTTTATACATTTGAATATTAACTGGTACAGTGACTATAAACTGATATCTGATTAAATGTATGGTGGTGAAGTCACATACATCACCCCTGCAGAAAGTAAAGAATGTTTAAAAAATCTAGTGCATGCTGTAGTAAAGTGGAGTTGTTTTGTTAGTAAAATGTTGTCCCATGCCTAATTGTCGTGATGAGCAGAGTTTAGAACATATTTTATTGAACTGCTACAGAAGTAAAGAAATTTCAGATCTGATGAGAAGTATTTATTTTGATGTATATACGTATAAATCAAGACTGTCTTTCACAGTGTCTTCGATACTCACATGTATCACAATACTCAATACTAAAGCATTCTGGTGGACAATAAGACTTGGAAGACAAGATTTATTATGATTATAAAATAACTTTTTGGCCCCTCAAACACTCTTTTAACATAAAAAAGACAAGAGCTAAATCAAGTAGGCCAGTCACCCAACAATGTGGCTAGATAACAATCTACCTATATAGTTAACATTTTCTGAGGATTTAAAAAAAAAATCTCCGATTCACTTCATAAAGCTTTCATGTCAATATCAATGTCATTGATCAGATAATATTAACTTTTACCTCAGATAGAAATTGTCAATTCACTTTCAAGCTGATTCTATTTTTCTGAGTCTACTCGTTTTGGAAGTTAGCTCACCAGGTGTCAAATTTCACAGGCTCATTTTATCAATCTGAAAAAATACAAAAAAATGTACATATCATTACCAACATAAAAACAAATTATATACAGATTATCTTGATATTGCTGTCCAAATCTGAATGATAGAGTTCCAAAATTGGTCCTAAACTGTCAGATTGAGTGGGGGGGAGGCACCTCCATGTGGCAGCATTGTCAAATTAGCCATTTTTGTGTTTATTTTTAATTTTTAGAGAAGGCCTAATTCCCACTCCTTAATCTCTAAACCAATCATTTATCATTAATGCAGACATTGTAACCTATCAAAAGAGGGGTTTGATGAAAAGATTGGTGATTGTAGCACAGAGTTATTGATGTGACAACCATCTTGAAACATGTTTACGAATTTTTAATGGGGGGCTGGAAACTGTTCAGGGGCAAATACTGACTGCAGCTATTCATTAGCATTGTTTAGAAGTACTCCCCTCTAACACGCATGCTAAGGTGCCGGGAGATCACAATACTGAATTCAGATTTAGAATTATAATGAGCGTTATGTTGGCTATGTCCATGATTTGGCGTTCAAAAACAATACATTAAAACATTTTTTTGTTGCTTGTAAATGTTTATTTAGACCTTTTTTGGAATTACATACCGGCCGTAACGGCAGTAAATGTAAATAGTTGCAGGCAGGGCTGGCATATTTGCTGAGTAATGAATGCATTTTGACATTCTAACGCTTGTAGAGCTATATAATGGTAAGATGAATATACCCAAATACTGGTTCAGTTGGCAACCAATGTTCTTAAATCAGACAATCCAATTCTAGTAAGATTCTAAAATAGAATGTTATTTTCAGGGACCATACTTGTGAACATTAGACAAAGTTTAAATTCAAACGGTTTCTCCATCTCAAAATGCACATCAGCCAATTAAAGACGTTGATTTACTTGCACATGATAGAACGTTAGAACAGAGCCCTGTGGTCCTGGTCAAAGGTAGTGCACTAAACAGTATAGGGAATATTCTGTCATTTGTGAAGCAGACCATGACTAAAACACTTAATTTTATTCCATATAGGTCGATTGGCTCTCAAGTTCCGACCCACATTCCGTCTGACTTCTGTTAGAATCTTAAAGCCGCTCTCCGTAATTCGTTTTCCAGCCCAAAGCCATCACCGGAAATATTATAAATTGAAATAGCCAAACCATTGAACAGCATCAAATATCCAAACTTGTGCCTTTAAAGCCCTGTACCCCTGTGTATACATTCATTGACTGTTTTTTAGCTGGCTGACCTTCAACTATAGTCCTCCCAGTGTTCTCTCACTGACAAAGCACAGGACAAATAACCACTTCTCAATGGCATGCTGCTAACATTTCTCATGAAACACTCGCTCCCCCTGTCCCGCTGCCCACCACAACACTGTTATCCAGGGTCCTTCAGAGGAGCACTGAAGCGGAATAAACACATATAGTTCCACATGATTCTTCAGATGCTGCTATAGCTGCTTTGCTAGTTACAGTACAACTTTTATCATATGAACTTGCTGCTTGTGAACAATTAAGGAGACAGCATTTCTACCGTAATTGCATTGTTAGCGGACAGTATAAATGCATATATTGGGTCTCTCCCTTTCTCTGTACGCTCAGTGTGTGTGTCTTTGATGTGTTGGAGTCACAGGGGGCCTATGTTAGTGAGGTTGTTGTGATAGCGGCTAGGCTATGTTAGGCTTCCTGTATGTGATGTACCCATAGAGTTGGATAGAGAGCACACTTGGCCCGAAGCCTGCTTTTGCATGGGCATTGTAATGGAGGGCTTTCACCATTTTGAAGTAGCCAACTATGTTGAGCTTCCTACAGGTTCAGGAAGGATCACAGAATTACATTCAGGTCAGCCAATGCTTTATACTCCTGAGAAAACATTGCAGCACTAAAGGTGGCAGTAAATCATCAACCTTGGCTTTATCCCCGTTCAGACAATACACATTTGTGCACAGTAGATGGTGGTATGCACATTTTCAGTTAATTTACAGACTGCCAGTATACTCATGTAGGATTAGAAGAAGAAAGTACAGCTATCCCTCAATGGCGCTGTGCATAAGCAGCCATTGCAAAGATAGGAGATGCAAAGATAGGAGATGAGCTCTCTTGTTAATCTCTATCGGTTGTTGTGATGTAGCGACTAGGCTACACTAGGTTTCCTGTGTTTACCCTGTGATGTACAACTCTTCCCAGCCCAGCTAGGAGTTATTAGGGATTTTTCTTTTTTATTAGGGACTTACCCCCCAGCCAACAGCTAATGATGCAATTATGTTTAAAACAAATGCAACCAGCAAACTCGTTTAGGGGTAAGTTCCACAAACAATGCCAAAACAAGAGGAATAGGAAATGCAGTAAACTGTGAATGTTTTCTCTGGGTTACGAAGGGTCGTTTTCACAGTCTAATGTTGATAAAACAGAGGTTGGTTTTGTGAGTACACTGTAACAACCAGTTACACTGGTTATAGAATGGTGTCCCTCTGCTCTCATGTTATGTGTAATAGCCTATGATGTATGGATTCAAATAGAATCTGTGATAGTTCATTCTTGTTCTGTATTCCAGTTCTTACATTGCACTGACATTAGCCTATTCCCTCTGGTACTGTCTTTCTCCCCCCCAAAAATGTTGGTCTGTTTTATTAGATACAGTTATTTTCCTGTGTCTGCTCTCAGGACTAAAATGTGTTGTCTGTTTCTCTGCAGGTCACCTCTCTCCATGGAAGACCTCCAAACAGGTAAAACACAACTATTTGTGTGTGTATATTTATTTGATTGCAGAGGGAGAAGGGTGACACAGTAACATATTTAATCAGTGTGTGTGCATATGCGTGTGTGCGTGCGGGTTTGTCTGTCTCCGGGACTTAATTGAGCAGCCTGGGAGATGTTTTTGCCTTTGCTTCACTGCTGATTTAACCAGTCTTTCTTGACCTGCTTAGAGTCAACCATTGGTGGTAGCCTATGATGTTTATTTGTACAGTAATTCTCTGAAAAGAGGATGGGCTCGTGTTATTTTTGCTTCAATTAGGCACATTTTTATAGGGGTAGTTTTGGCTTTGAAAACAATTATTTAAAGACATGCTCCAGAACTTTGGTGATTTTTTTAAACCTCCTGCTTTATGCTGTCAATGTATAGTTCATACATGCATAATCTATGAGTAGAATTACTGTGTTAGCTACCTCTATTAGCTACAAAATCCCTAGCCGTGCGGCACCATTTTCCTTACATTTTCCACCATGTGGGCCAGCCCCCTAGCAATTCAAGTTCTAACCAATGAGCTTCAGCCCCTTGCAGCAGAGCGAAAGAGAGAGCAATGACATTGTGCACATACGTGACGTTGTATATCATTGTCGCGGATAACTTTTGGCTCGTGAGCACCACTTTAAGAACTACTGGCTAAAATGTATAGGGTAAATCCAATTGAATTCAATCACTTTTTGTCAGCACCCATTATGATTTGAACGAAACCTCCTATACATATTTGCCCAATGTAGAAGTGCTCAGGAAGTGACTTTTGGACCTGAATGCCAAAACAGTCAAGATACAAAAGTGCTCCAAGTTGACCCCACCATACCATGAGACATCCATGTCTTCATCACTGGAAATGATAAATAGCTTTTTTTTAGTTTGATATCACTTAAAAGATTAGAAACAGTATACTGTCCTCCTTATAGTGTGTGTAACCGTAACTTCACAGCCAGCCAAACTCCATTCACCAAGAAACTGAAACAGAGTCAGGGATAGGCTTCCAAAAACCTCCAGTGTTTTATTGATGAAACGGAGTGAAACTGAAACATAAAATAATGGAATTACTGATACAGCTTAAGCCTAATATATAAATACACAATATAGTGCTTAGCCAACAACTGCAATTTTTTTTATTCTAAACCCCAATAGTGCACACACTTCACCTGAATGAAAGGAACTAGCTG
This sequence comes from Oncorhynchus tshawytscha, assembly GCF_018296145.1. Taxonomy (NCBI): domain Eukaryota; kingdom Metazoa; phylum Chordata; class Actinopteri; order Salmoniformes; family Salmonidae; genus Oncorhynchus; species Oncorhynchus tshawytscha. The sequence goes on along the minus strand of NC_056434.1, from coordinate 54,811,324 downwards.
CTACATCAATTAACAGACACTCTAGGCAGGGTGGTACACTTGACATAAAATCTGAATTACCAACCATCTAGTACAAATACTCTCTGATACAACAGAGATAAACATCTTAGAAAATGATTTGTACTCACAAGCAATGCTTTCGAAGAATTTAACAACAAGGATGGCAGGAGATAACCAGCAGTGCTGCAACCGTTCTCAACAATGAATCTTATTTAAATTACTGCCTAGTTCCCTTTTCAGCACCAAGGAAAAAACACAAGCTAGATGTAATTCAATTGAATGGCCCCCTGGTGGCGTATATCAAAGTGTATATAAACCCTGAACGGAGCAGAACAAACAGGTTGTCAAACTTCAACATTTCTGAATATACATTATTATTTTTTTACCTTTAACGTCAATGATCTAAAAACACGTAAACTCAAATGTTTTTCACATTCTAATTTGTTGTACCATAGACCCTATTTTACAATCTCTAAGGTTTTTGTGATATGCCCGCTATCAGTTGAGACAGAGCATACTCTTTAATACAGGGTGGTTGTCATATTTTGGCTGACAAATGGACTAAAATGGGAATACATTTGAAATTTCAACTTTCAAGTGGTACCACAAAGATGGTTGGAGGGCCACACATCAGACAATGTAAATTGAATGGGAACATCTGTTGTCTTAAATTATACTGTCAATCCTCCATAGGAAACCTATTGAAATAAAATCTAATTGTATTTGTCACATGCGCCGAATACAACAGGTGATAGACCTTACAGTGAAATCCTTACTTACAAGCCCTTAACAAACAATGACGTTTTAAGAAAATACCTTTAAAAAAGTAAGAGATAATTAAATAAATAATTAAAGCAGCAGTAAATAACAATAGCGGGGCTATATACAGGGGGTACCGGTACAGAGTCAATGTGCGGGGCCCCGGTGTCGAGGTAATTAAGATAATATATACATGTACGGGGGGGGGGCAATGCAAATAGTCTGGGCCATTTGATTAGCTGTTCAGGAGTCTTATGGCTTGGGGGTAGGAGCTATTTAGGAGCCTCTTGGACCTAGATTTGGCACTCCTGTACCGCTTGCTGTTATGTAGCAGAGAGAACAGTCTATGACTAGGGTGGCTGGAGCCTTTGACAATTTTTAGGGCCTTCCTCTGAAATTGCCTGGTATAGAGGTCCTGGATGGCCGAAATTACAGTAATACAGTAGCAGTCAAAGTTTGGACACACCTACTCATTCCATGTTTTTTATTTATTTGTACTCTTTTATATATTGTAGAATTATAGTGAAGACATACCAACTATTAAATAACACATTTGGAATCCTGTACTAACCAAAAAAGTGTTAAACAAATCCAAACATATTTGAGATTCCTTTCAATCAACAGGTGCCTTCTTAAAAGTTAATTTGCGGAATTTCTTTCCTTCTTAATGAGTTTGAGCCAATCAGTTGTGTCGTGACAAGGTAGGGGTGGTATACAGAAGATAGCCCTATTTGGTAGAAGATCAAGTCCATATTATGGCAAGCAAAGTGAAAAGACTGTGAATCATTACTTTAAGACATGAAGGTCAGTCAATAAGGAAAGTGTCAAAAGAGTTGGTGTATAGAGTGAAGGAAAAGCAGCGAACAAGTGCTCAGCATATGTGGGAATTTCTTCGCGCTTTTTGGAAAAGCATTCTATCAAGGCAAATGGCGGCTACTTAGAAAAATGTAAAATATATTTTGATTTGTTTAACACTGACGATTTACACTGTGTCACGCCCTGGCCTTAGATATATCTGTTTTCTTTATATTTTGGTTAGGTCGGGGAGTGACTAGGGTGGGTACGCTAGTTTTTGTATTGTCTAGGGTTATTTGTATGTCTAGGGTTTTTGTAGATCTAGTTTGTATAGCTTCACGTTTCGTTATTTTGTTAGTCTGTTCAGTGTTTCATTCTTTAATTAAATAAGAATGTACGCATACCACGCTGCGCCTTGGTCCGATCGTTATAACAATCGTGACACACTGATAATGACTTGAGGCCAAAACGTTTGTGTTTTGTTGTCACCTTTAATTGATGCACTTTCTTGCGCTATGATTTTTTGGGCACCATGATGTTTTAATAAATATCTTTATTTTGCATTCAAGCCTCGGCTTTTGATTTATTCCTTTATTCAACAGTGCACGGGTCTCTATCTTTTCTGGTAATTGTAATTAGTTAAGTAGTCAATTAAATTTAAATGTCAATGTTGAACCAGCTAAATTGCCGTGGTTTGAAGCGATAGGTCCATTCTATGAATTACATGTCCATGATTGAAATGACACCCACCCTGTATTCATGAGCCAATTGTGTCTCAACCAATGGCGGGCACAACACAAAAACCTCAGATGTGAAAAAGTTCTAAGCTACAACATATCGAATCTGAAGCGTTTTTAGATAATTGATGTTAAAGGTTTAATTTTTAAATAAAATAATAAAGAAATAATAAAATATATTTGTAGGACTTTAAACTGTGGAATTGAAAAACCTATGAATGAAAAACACCTATGAACTGAATGCCCTATTGATTTGAGTGGTCTGTAATTCAGCTTTAAAATGCAAATGTGTACGCAGTTATCTAAACATGACTGGATTAAATTAAAGTAATTGACATACAGTTGAAGTCGGAAGTTTACATACACTTAGGTTGGAGTCATCAAAACCTGTTTTTCAACCACTCCACAAATTTCTTGATAACAAACTATGGTTTTGCTAAGTTGGTTAGGACATCTACTTTGTGCATGACACAAGTAATTTTTCCAACAATTGTTTACAGATAGATTATTTCACTGTATCACAATTCCAGTGGGTCAGAAGTTTACATACACAAAAATGACTGTGCCTTTAAACAGCTTGGAAAATTGCAGAAAATGATGTCATGGCTTTAGAAGTTTCTGATTGGCTAAGTGACACAATTTCAGTCAATTGGAGGTGTACTTGTAGATGTATTTCAAGGCCTTACCTTCAAACTCAGTGCCTCTTTGCTTGACATCATGGGAATATCAAAAGAAATCAGCCAAGAAATTGTAGACAACTTCAAGTCTGGTTCATCCTTGGGAGCAAATTCCAAATGCCTGAAGGTACCACATTCATCTGTATAAACAATAGTACGCAAGTATTAACATCATGGGACCACGCAGCCATCATACCGCTCAGGAAGGAGACATGTTTGGTCTCCTAGAGATGAATGTACTTTGGTGCGAAAAGTGCAAATCAGTCCCAGAACAACAGCAAAGGACCTTGTGAATATGCTGAAGCAAACCGGTAAATAAGTATCTATATCCACAGTAAAACAAGTCCTATATCGACATAACCTGAAAGGCCGCTCAGCAAGGAAGAAGCCACTGCTCCAAAACTGCCATAAAAGAGCCAGACTATGGTTTGCAACTGCACATGGGGATAAAGATGGTACTTTTTGGAGAAACGTCCTCTGGTCTGAAGAAACAAAAATCGAACTGTTGCGCCATAATGACCATTATATTTGGAGGAAAAAGGGGGATGCTTGCAAGCTGAAGAACACCATCCCAACCGTGAAGCACGGGGGTGGCAGCATCATGTTGTGGGGGTGCTTTGCTGCAGGAGTGACTGGTGAACTTCACAAAATAGATGGCATCATGAGGATTGAAAATTAAGTGGATATATTGAAGCAACATCTCAAGACCTCAGTCAGGAAGTTAAAGCCAAATGGACAATGACCTCAAGCAAACTTCCAAAGTTGTGGCAAAATGGCTTAAGGACAACAAAGTCAATGTATTGGAGTGGCCATCACAAAGCCCTGACCTCAATCCCATAGAGAATTTGTGGGCAGAACTGAAAAAGCGTGTGCGAGCAAGGAGGCTTACAAACCTGACTCAGTTACACCAGCTCTGTCAGGAGGAATGGGCCAAAATGCACCCAACTTATTGTGGGAAGCTTGTGGAAGGCTACCCAAAACATTTGACCCAAGTTAAACAATTTAAAGGCAATGCTACCAAATACTAATTGAGTGTATGTAAACTTCTGACCCACTGGGAATGTAATGAAATAAATAAAAGCTGAAATAAATCATTCTCTCTACTATTATTCTGACATTTTCACATTCTTAAAATGAAGTGGTGATCCTAACTGACCTAAAACAGGGATTTGTTACTAGGATTAAATGTCAGGAATTGTGATAAACTGAGTTTAAATGTACTTAGCTAAGGTGTATGTAAACTTCCTACTTCAACTGTAAATCTTTCTCCTTTATCCTATCCCATCACTATCTGTCTCTACTGCTGTGCCTTCAGATACCAGAGCAGTGGGACTCCCATGGAAGTCCCCAGACTTGCTTGTCAGCCCCAGTGCTTCCCACGGGCACACCCTTCTCTACCCAGCCACAGCATCACACCTCGGTCCCCGACTCCACGGAGGGCTACGACCTCAAACCCGACCCATATGACCTCTATGAGAAGTCCAGGGCCATCTACGAGAGTAGACGTGAGTATTGTTACATGGTGTAAGATAAAGTTTCCACTAGACAAAGACCTTGGGTAAAGTTTTGGATTTTCCCCACTGAGGGAAATTATGATTGGGGGAGGGGAAGCTGATCTTAGATATGTACCTTGGGGAAACTTCACCCCGGAACGAGTACCACACGTCCACTTCCTGGTTCTGCACTGGTGGCTTATAGGAGGTGGAGACTTTTCCTTAACTGAGAAGATGTGGCAACGTAATGTCTGTTTTGTCCAGTAGTGGCAGAAGTTATATCCACAGCAACCAAAACCAACAACTAAATCAACATAGCTTCATAACATTATGGAGTATTATTTAGGTATGGCATATTGAGATAATGCTTAACAACACTAAGTGTGAATACTGAATATGCAATCAGTAGAATTTGTACCGTCTGTCTTTTTTCTTATTCAGTCTGTGAAGGATATTGATCTCTTAATCCTGAAAGATTACAAATCAGTGCTGCATTCTCTCCTTTCTTTGCCACCGTTGTCTGTGTTTGTGGGGGTATTCTCTACATTCTCTTTCTTCCTTACTATCTGCATCCCCTCCTCTTTCTCACCTCTTTTATCCTTGTTTTTTCTACTCCTCTCCCTATCGTTCTCTCTCTCTCCCTCTCCCTTCCCTCTCCTTCCTCATCCCCTCCCTTTCTCCCTGTGCCTCCCTCCCACTCTCTCTTTCTCTCCCCCTATCAGGTCCAGAGTACCAGGAGGTGGAAGTTCACCTGTTGAGGGAGAAGACTGGGTTTGGCTTCCGCATCCTGGGGGGAGACGAGGCCGTGCAGGCTGTGAGTCCGGACGCCCGCGACAAGGCTCGTATGGGACGGGCTGGACAACAAACACCATTATACACACCTAGCATGTCTAACCTCATTGAACACACCTGCTGTCTGCTGCTGCCTACACACCTAACACACTGAACAACATGTAATGCAAACCTTACATCATTTATACAACGGGTGGGTCTAATCCCGAATACTGTTTGGTTAAAACAGCATTCCTGGCGGTGTCTATCCACAAGTTACCACAGGCATTTTAAACGTCATAGAACAAAGTAAATCGGCTAAATCTATCTAACTGCGCAATCCACTGTCTCATCAGCTCAGCCAAGCAATCTATAAACTTGATCTACACTATAAATAGCATTATCTCCCATTACTTTTAGACAAACATTTAGTTTTCAACAGCGTAGATTTGTATAAACCTTGCTGTCTGTCTCTCCGACTTTGCAACATTATTTCAATATTCAAATTTGATCTCCAGCTGTCCCATAGTAATGAACGTGTTGGGACGAGACCGACAGGCAGGCAGCATTTCTCAACCAGTCGAAATCAGGAATCTCAGAGCATAATTTTTATGGATATACAGTATACAAAGAAATGTCAATTGAAAAAAGGTCAGATGAAACAAAGTGCACCTTTCCAGCTTTAGTTTGAAGTGATTGTGTTAGCTTTGTTGTCCTGACGAGTGAGCAAATGTTCTATGCCAGGTGAAATCACGCCTCATTAGCTCATTGTTATGGATGTATCCAAATAAATGTCTCTATAAAACTGCTTATGCAAATGCAGATACTGTTATATTGGCTGCACTTTTTGACGTGACTGTAAGTTAGCCGTAGTTGGCTAGCTAGCAAGCAAGGGATAAGAACGTTGTCAGCCAGTATGGCAATGGAATATTTCAAAGTAACAACTGGGTCACGTCCATAGATACAGAACAAAAACACTGAACGACTCGCGTCTCTGTTAACTGAACCGATAGACCAGCCAGCCAGCCAGCTTGGGTACCAATATATATTGATATTGACACGACTTCGTCTCAGGCCTAACACCCCTGCCAATATATCCTCCAAACACGGGCTTCTCGAGCATTATCACTTAAGTAATAAACACCTAACACCATAATACCCAACTACACCATAATGCACACCTAATGTCATCTTACACACATCTAACCAACTTAGAGTTCCATTATTATATTTTTTTACGACGCAACTGATTTCAAATCAAAATGCACGTTATAGATCTGTCATTCTCATTGAAAGCAAGTCTTATAAGCGGTATATCCGTTCTATATGCAATATTTTTTTATTGGTTTGTTTTTTAATTCTTTGCTACGAAACGTTTTGCGACAGTGTGGCCCACTGAACACGTCCGATAGAATTCAACTATGTTTATTTATTCCCACCCAGCACACCTATAAATGTGCTGCTAATATAGATTGTCGTTGAACAGATTGTGATTGGGGCGATCATAGAGAACACTCCTGCAGAGCGCGATGGACGTCTTCGACCTGGGGACGAGCTCATCTCTGTGGATAAAATGGTGGTTGCTGGAAAACCACACAGATACGTGATCGACCTGATGCACGCCGCTGCACACAATGGTCAGGTCAGCCTGAAGGTCCGGAGGAGAGTCCACTTCTTCAGTGAGTAGAATTCACTACAATGTATACACTAATTCACTAATCACTACTATACTACGTATACACTAATCACTACTGTAGTACACTATACACACACACTATACCAGTGGTGGTCAGTGCCATTCAAGATGAGGGAGGGCAATTTTTTTTCATGTGCATGGCCTTATTTCTATTACAGGATATTGGATGACTGTCATTCATATTCCATTACACAGTTTAATGTAACAGTGATAGGTTTAGGCTACTATATGATACTCAAATTTTCTCCATACCCATTGTGATGTTGCTACAACTTAGCCTCTGAATGAAAGTTTACAATGTAGGTGCACACAGGTCAAGACAAAAATCTGAGCTGACAGTGACATAATTCAATACCGCCTTGCACACTCTTGCCTGCATCGAGCTGATAGGGTGTAATCATTAGTCCAACAGTTGCAAACAATAGTTTCTATTGCACAAATTCAGGTATGTTCATCTTCGTTTTGTTCCATTTGTTTCCGTTTAAGATTTTTTTCAACAGAGTTGGCGGAATTAATACACCCCTGATCATGTGCAAACACAATTCACTTTCATAGCATCCACGCTTTATTCCTTCTCGTATCTATGTGCTCTCCTCCTCTCACCTTGTCCATTCACTTGTGGACTTCAATGCACAAACACATCAGGCAAAAAAACTTTCCAAGCCAAATCATATGATAACCATTACACACAGCCTACATCGTTGTCACCATATTAGCTAAAGTAACGTGATAGTCAACATATCTAATATAACTAAAGCCTCATTAAAGCTGATACAATCATGCAGTAACGGCAATAAATTAGTGTCAATAAATTAGTTAAAGCTTACCTTGACTTGGAAGAGTTCCAGTGTTGTGTTGGATAGTGTTTGAGTATGCTAAGCTAGCTAGCTGCATTTGCTAGCTAAGTAAGTGAAACTGAAAGTGAAAAGTGACTCTCTCTCTCTTGCTTCTCCTTCATTTTGGAAGAAATTAATTTGTTCAAAACTTTTCAACTATTGTTTTTCCTCTCACTTTCAGTCAACTACTCACCACATTTATGCACTGCAGTCCTAGCTAGTTGTAGCTTATGCTTTCAGTACTAGATTCATTCTCTGATCCTTTGATTTGGGTGGACAACTTGTCAGTTCATGCTGCAAGAGCTCTGACAGTTTGAAGGACAACTTCCCCACTTACTGTGTAAGTCTGTGGAAGGGGGTAAGAACCATGAGCCTCTTGGCACCCAGAGGAGGACGGAAGCGAGCTGTCCTCCAGTTACACCATAGTGCTACCCTACAGAGTGCTGTTGAGGCTACTGTAGACCTTCATTGCAAAAAAGTGTTTTAATAAATGTTTTTTTGACGTGATTATATTTAGTATAGTTTTATCGAAAAAGTGTAAATGTTTTATGATTTTTATTCTTATGAAATTCACTGAGGAGGATGGTCCTCCCCTTCCTCCTCTGCGGAGCCTCCACTGCACTATATACATTATATAATGGCCAGATCAGGCTGACGGTCAGTAGGAAAGTCCACTTCCCGGGTGAGAAGGGTGAGTAGCATCGAGGGGGTAGAAAGTCACCTTCAACATCTCTCTCTCGATTTCTGCTGCCCTCTGTAGGTGAGGTGTTAGGGGTGAACGGCCGTAGCCCTGGCTACGTGTCCACGCAGCGCAATTCCCCGCGCAGCGACGCCGCCTCAGCTTCCTGTCCCATAAACCCCGGCAATGTCCCGCCACCATCCACCACCTCCCCTCCGGAGGGCACCGTCCCCCTGCATACCAGTGATGTCATCATCCACCGCAAAGAGAACGAGGGCTTCGGCTTTGTCATCATCAGCTCGCTGAACCGACCGGAGAACACAGCTGTCATCAGTGAGTTACACGATGTCTCTCAAGTGCCGTAGGAATATAATCACCAGAGTAAAACTACTAAAGTAACTCTATTTCTATGTCTTTCGCTATGGGTTATTCTGGAATAGAACAGGATGGGTGCGTAGACCATTTGGGATTTTCTGTTAATTGATAATTACACAACACCACTCCATGTGTTTTAAAGTTAGCCAAGAGGGGAGATAAGCCTTTAATCTATAGAATTTTATCGAAATTGAGCTTTCAGAAGTTGTAAAGGCACTCAAATCTATTGACCTTAAGAAAACGGCTGGCCCGGATAAATTGAACACTTTTTTAAAAAAAAGTGGCGCAGAGATCATTGCTACCATCCTTCTCTACCACTCTCACTCATACTGTATTGGCGAGTAATACGATTCCAAAAGTCTGGAAAGCAGCCTACACCTTTTTACATAAGGGTGGAGATCCATCCCAGATGGATAACTATCATTCCATATCTAAACTGTCTGCACTGGCAAAAATGTGGGAAAACCTGGTGAACTCAGTTGAAAGACTTTCTTTATGATAACTCAATTTTATCTAAATTCCAGTCATGCTTGAGGCAAGCATAACACACAATTACTGTGGTAACTAAGGCTGTAGGTGATATTCTAGATGTTCAGGACAAGAAACATTGTGTTTTGTTGTGGGAATTCAAATCAAGTAAGGGAGAAGAGACTTTCAATTTCTTCAAACAATCAACCTTTAATATTGATTAATTATTGCAATAATGGAGCTACGGTGGTCGTTGACCCACCCGTAGGTGATTGTTCTGAGCCTGAATAATATACAAACGCAATGGAGTTATGTAGAAACACAAAAACTGCTTAGTCATGGTTATTTCCACCACTCCCCAGCAGATAGGGGCATCATAAGATACCTTGCTTTCTTCTTGTGGCTATTTTTTCGGATCAAATCAAAATCAAATTAAATGTATTTATATAGCCCTTCGTACATCAGCTGATATCTCAAAGTGCTGTACAGAAACCCAGCCTAAAATCACCAAACAGCAAGCAATGCAGGTGTTGAAGCACGTTGGCTAGGAAAAACTTCCTAGAAAGGTCAAAACCTAGGAAGAAACCTAGAGAGGAACCAGGCTATGAAGGGTGGCCAGTCCTCTTCTGGATGTGCCAGGTGGAGATTATAACAGAACATGGCCAAGATGTTCAAATGTTCATAAATGATCAGCGTGGTCAAATAATAGGTCTGGGACAGGTAGCACGTCCGGTGAACAGGTCAGGATTCCATAGCCTGTGTGAGGTCATAGCGTGAGGTCATAGCGCACAAACGCACATGGTGATAATGGCAGTTACGTTACTCCTTTCTCTACCAAGTTAGCCTCTGTTCTCTTCATATCTCAACACAACTGTGCCCTTGAAGATAGTAAAAGAACATGATGGACTGAAGAACTGTGGTCACTCTGAGACTCTTTGTCTTATGCTGTCTGATCAATTTACTCAGAAGCAAAGATGATTGGAAACAAGAACAGGTTGTTCTGTCCCTCAAGTTCTCCCTATGCCGTAGTCGCCATGAATGTCCTTGACTACACGCCTGGGCCAGCAGCGGGGAGTGAACGTGGAAGAGAGGAACCACCCTTTCTCAGAAGCACAGCATTGTTAGAATGAAAATGTCTTACTATAGTTCATATATTTATCAACTATTAATTTTAAACCAATCAGGTAAATAGGTAATTTTTATCTCACATTTTCACTTTTTATTAACTTATCAATGGCCTTCGACACTGTTGACCATGCCCTGCTGTTGTATAGACAAAAATACATATTTTAAGTGTTGATTGGATTGGTTACAAAACTACCTTTCTGACAGAACTCAAGTGTTTGGCATCGGAGGGTATGACATCTGAGTTTCGAAGGCTTACAAAAGGAGTTCCCCATGGCTCTATTTTAGGTCTGATCCTTCTTACACTGTATATTAATGATATAGGGAAGACTGTTGACTCTGCAAATCTGTATGCTGATGACACACTTATTTATTCTAGCGCAGCTAATATTGAGAAGCCTTTTCAGGACGCTGATCAGATTTTCAATTTTAAAGTTGTGCTTAGTGCAAGGAACAATACAACAATAGTGCAACAATACACGGTTTTCTCTTCTCTGAATGTAGACAGATGGAGTCACGGGCAGATTTTAACTCTAAAAGGCTAGCAAATTGATTGGGTCATCTACTAAAAATATCTTGCGATTTGGTTAGAGGAAAATCTGAATTTTAAACCGCACATTGACCAAGAAACTGAAATTGTTTTTTATTTTAGGAACAAAGCACTTTTTATCAGTTCTGGATTATGGTGATCTTAGCAAGTACGTTAAAAACTCTGGACATGGTGTATTACTATATCACTCACCAAATACTGATTTTTATGCCATTGCAAAATGTACCTCTCTCTCCACCAGGAGGCTAAGCACTGGTACACTTTTGTGTACAAGGCATTGAAAAGGTATCTCTGTTCCTTAATGCGTCAGCATGCATCAGTTCTACTGGCGCCTAGCTGAACTCAGCTAGCCGAACCAAAAAAGTGGCAACAGTACTTTTTGTCCTTTTTGAGATGTCGTAGCCAGTATACACTTCCTCAAAATAGTCCCAATGAATCTAAGATCACTCAAGTAGTCTGTCATTAAATTTAGTTGCGCGATTTTACATCTAACTAAGATGTTAGGTGCAGTATTTCTCAATGAAATTTTTTTGTGAAAATGAGTCGTCTCGTTGAATGACAATAAATACTTTATTGAGGAATCACAGACGAAGAGGCGTAGACATCGGCTCCGAACTTTGGCTTGCCTCCAGATTTTTGGGGGGTGTTTTTTAACCCTCGCTGAAGTTGAAAACAAATAAAAATGTCACAAAATGTCGTCATAATATATGCACAAACTATACCAAACTATTTTGGCTGGGAAGCATGCGGGAGCCTTTACTGACAAGATCAGTCACCCAATACAGTCTTTGTTCACAGTCGCTGCTGTCCTTGTCTGTTCCTAAGGTTAGAACTGAGATGGAAAAACAATATTTTTCCCATAATACCCCTTCATCCTGGAACATGCTTCAAAGTATATTAAAGTTAGGGGAGTTACTGTCCTTGCCTGTTTTTAAGACTCTGATCGATGACTGTTTTTGACAGCTGCAGTTGTTTTTAATCTTCAAATGTATCTGTAACTGGTGACACTTTTGTATTTTATAAAATGACGCCAGAGGTTATGACTGCCGCTTTAAAGTCTCCTAAACAACTAATTTTGTACATAATGTTGTTGCTACCATCTCTTATGACCGAAAAGAGCTTCTGGATCAGAACAGCGATTACTCACCTCGAACTGGCTGAAAATGTTTCTTTAATGAGGATGACCCAAAGGATATACTGCTTTGTCAAGGCCCAAATCCCCATAATCAGCATTAATAAAAGACAGAGGAAAAGAGGGAGGAGGGCAGGGTGCCTTTTAGGAATTCGCAAACGAGTAGGTAAACCACCACTTCCCTCCGTATTATTGGCCAACCTGCAATCATTGGAAAACAAACTACAATTAAGACTATCCTACCAACGGGACATTAAAAACTATAATCTTATGTTTCACCGAGACGTTGCTGAACGACGACACAGATAATAATACGATGAGGGGCAGGGCTGTGTCTGTTTGTCAATAACTGCTGGTGCGTGATGTCTAATATTCGCTCAATATGGAAGTGGGTCAGATGACGCAGATGCTACGCTACAGGACTGTTTTGCTAGCACAGACTGGAAAATGTTCCGGGATTCATCCAATGACATTGAGGAGTATACCACCTCATTCACCGGCTTCATCAATAAGTGCATCGACGACGTTGTCCCCACAGTAACCGTGCGAACATTTCCCAACCATCAGCCATGGACTACAGGCAACATCCGCACCAAGCTAAAGCATAGAGCTGCCGATTTCAAGGAGCGGGACACTAATCAAGCCCTGCCACATCCGATGAGTGTCAGAGCCAGTGTAGTAGGATTCAATCTTAGTCCTGTATTGATGCTTTGCCTGCTTTATGGTTCATCTGAGGGCATAGCAGGGCATAGCAGGATACATACCTCAGCTTATAAGAAATCCTGCTATGCCTTCAAACGAACCATCAAGCAGGCAAATGCATCAATGCAGGACTAAGATTGAATCCTACTACACTGGCTCTGACACCTATCGGATGTGGCAGGGCTTGAAAAATATTACGGACTACAAAGGGAAACCCAGCCATGAGCTTCCCATTGACACGAGCCTACCAGATGAGCTAAATGTCTTTTATGCTCGCTTCGAGGCAAACCCCATTGAAGCATACATGAGAGCACCAGCTTTTGCAGGGGACGTTGTGATGACGCTCTCTGTAGTCAATGTGAGCAAGACCTTTAAACAGGTCAACATCCACAAAGCCGCGGGGCCAGACCGATTTACCAGGACGTGTACTCAAAGCATGCGTGGACCAACTGGCAAGTGTCTTCACAAACATTTTCAACTTCTTTTTAACCTCTCCCTGACCGAGTCTGTAATACCCAAGAAAGCAAAGCGAAGGTAACCTGCCTAAATGATTACTACCCTGTAACACTTGCGTCGGTAGCCATGTAGTACTTTGAAAGGCTGGTCATGGCTCACATCAACAGCATCATGCCAGAAACCCTAGATCCACTCCTATTTGCATGCCGCCAACAGATCCACAGATGACGCAATCTCAATCACACTCCACACTACCCTTTCCCACCTGGACTTCCTAACGTGTGAGAATGCTGTTCATTGACTACAGCTCAGCTTTCAACACCATTGTGCTCACAAAGCTTATCACTAAGCTAAGGACCCTGGGACTAAACACATCCCTCTGCAACTGGATCATGGACTTCCTGACGTGCCTTCCCCAGGTGGTAAGGGTAGGCAACAACACATCTGCCACGTTGATCCTCAACACTGGAGCCCCTCAGGGGTGCATTCTTCGTCCCCTCCTGTACTCTCTGTTCACCCACGACTGCGTAGCCCGACTCTAACACCATCATTAAATTTGCTGACAACACAACAGTGGTTGGCCTGATCACCGACAATGATGAGACAGCCTGCAGTGTGGTGCCAGGACAACAACTTCTCCTTTGATGTGAGCAAGACAAAGTAGCCGATCATGGAGTATAGAAAAAGGAGGGCCGAAGTGCTCCCCATCACTGTCCATTTGATCTGGAAGAAAAAGTTTCCTCTGAAGAGAAGGCATTTAAATACATTATCAGTACATTATCGGTACATTACTGATACTGACCCACAATTGAAATCCATTTTTAAATATCCCCCACGTATGGTTTTTAAAAGACACCCAAATCTGAGTGATATTGTGGTTAAATCTGATTACCCACCAGAGAAAAGTGTTAGGTTCTAATTTTTCAGAGTGAATAACTCACGGACACTAGAGAAGCTTAACCAAGTTGAACACAGCTGTGTTCAGACGAAGACATGTTTCCACCACTACAGGTGTGTATATATAATATACTCCTCTTTGGGCACTCCTCCTTACAACTTATGATTTGACAGGAAGAGGGTATTAGGATAGTGAACCATAATTTCTCCCTTCAGGGGATCTGACTTCAACCCCTCCTTCAACGAATCCATGGATGTCCATCTGCTTCCCCTATAGCAATTCTGTGACTTCCTCCCGTCCACCCAAACACATTCCAAAGCCATCTGTCTTTCTACAGAAAACCATTAACCTCTGACATAAAAACCTGTCTCTTCCACTCCTTTATATACTATGCTTATGCGTATAACAATGTTCAATGTTTACCCTGAATCCAATAAAAGGGAACAAGGTTGGACAAGGTTCCAGAGGGCAATTACAACTGTGGCCAATGTGCTCAATGCAGCTTTACGTACAAATGCAACTCATTTATCCACCCCCGCACAGGACAAAGATTTAAGATCAAGGGCTTGATTACCTGCATGTCCACCAATGTTATTTACATGTTGAAATGCCCCTGTGGTCTGTCTTACAAAGGGAAAATCTGTAGAAGCCTTAAGACACGAATCAATGAGCACTGCAGCAATATACGGACAGGTGAGACAACAATATGGTTACTGCTCATTTTGTACAAGCTGGACATCCTATTTACTCTCTGAGATACATTGAAATAGAAATGGTCAAGATGTCACGCAGGGGAGGGGACATTGAGAGGAAACCTCTTCAAAGGGAATATTTTTGGATCCACAGGCTCAACATCCTTAATTGGCCTTAATTTTGACTTGAATCTGTTTTTATTGTTTTTTTCCCATCCTAATTGAATATTGTATGTGAATTACTGTGTATGATCATTCCCTGTGTATGATCATATATGTTGATACATTTAATGTTAATATTGTCAAACTGTTATACATTTTTTACCTCCTGTTACAGGAAGTGATGTCACTGAGTACTGCCCTTATATATAGGACCGTCCACCCCCACCTGGGATATGGATGCCTGATGAAGACCTAAGAGTCGAAACATTGTTGTTAATACATATCACCTGGTAGCATGAGCAGCAGTGTGCAGCATTTTCCTTTATGTTTCCATGGGTTTGCCTACAACTCCAGCACCTGTGGAAAGTACCTGGATGTGTGTATGTTCTTCAGCTTTTGTAACTTTTTTTATCACCTGCCCAAATGGGGCAAACTCGGAGTAGGCTCAAGTTGTGTGACTGCTCAGTGCACTTTGTCAATCCCTGTGCATATTTAGTTTTTTTGCCCTAGCACTATGCAGCGTATTCAAATGATCAACTCATCATCAAGCTTTTATTATTTGAATTCGCTGTGTAGTGCCTAGGGCAAAAACCAAAATGTGCACCCCTTGGGATCCCCAGGACCGAGTTTGGGAAACCCTGGGGTAGCGATAGGGAGTGATTCGAGACCAACAGACGTTAAAATGTTTCTTCTGTAATATGCTCCCACAGTGGTTTGTTGAGAAACACGCAAGACAACATTTCAGTCCCACTGGAATGTTCTTCAACTACCCAGTGGGATCAAAACATTCTTGTTTGTGTGTGCATCTCAATAAACCACCAGGGGGCAGATTTGCGGGCAATACTTTCAGTTACAATTTGTTTTCTGTTCAGCACTTGACAAGTTTATGCACATATTTGCCAAAACATTGATTCTACTCCCCGTACTAGCTGTGCCCCACAAGATTGGGCGTATCATCGAGGGCAGCCCAGCGGATCGCTTTGGCTGCCTGAAGGTTGGCGACCGGATCCTGGCCGTCAACGGGCAGTCCATCATCAGCATGCCCCACGCCGACATCGTCAAGCTCATCAAAGACGCCGGACTCATCGTCACCCTGCACATCATACCGGAGGAAGGTGAGTCAGAGAAAATGAGAGAGAGCGTAGGGAGGGAGAGAAGGAGAGAGGGAGAGAGAGCAGAGAATAGGGAGGGAGGGAGTCAGAGGATATGAGAGAGAGAGGAGAGAAGAGGGATGGCGTGAGGGAGGGAGGGAGGGAGGGATAGAGAGAGGGAGAGTAGCAGTGAGTGGAAGAGATATCTCAAGAAAGAGTGAGTACTCACATGGAATGACCAGAAATTGCTGTCCTAGATGGTCCAGACTACAGAATACCTCTGGCTTATTATCATTATGCTGACCCCTACTTCTCTTGAGCAGGTTAAGCTGGACTCGCCATTCAAATTATACATTATTCAACAGACTCGAGCATTTATACATTTTGACAAAATAATTGCATTTTGCTCCTTTAACAACAAAAGAAAGAACCAATTACGTGTGCAAAGCTGCCATCAAGGCAAATCAAATCAAATCAAATTTTATTTGTCACATACACATGGTTAGCAGATGTTAATGCAAGTATAGCGAAATGCTTTTGCTTCTAGTTCCGACAATGCAGTAATAACCAACGAGTAATCTAACCTAACAATTTCACAACAGCTACCTTATACACACAAGTATAAAGGGATGAAGAATATGTACATAAAGATATATGAATGAGTGATGCCACAGATCGGCATAGGCAAGATGCAGTAGATGGTATCGAGCACAGTATATACATATGAGATGAGTAATGTAGGGTATGTAAACATTATATTAACTTGTTATGGCTGCAATCCCAATACCGGGATCGATATGACAACTACCAGTGAAAATAGAGGGCGCCAAATTCAAACCATAGAAATCTCATCGTTACAATTCCTAAAACATACATGTGTTTTATATCACTTTAAAGGTAATCTTGTTGTTAATCCCACCAAAGTGTCCGATTTCAAATTGGCTTTTCAGCGACAGCACTACAAACAATTATGTTACGTCTCCACAAAATATAGCATTCACAAAAAGCAGAAATAAACATAAAATTAATCACTAACCTTGAATTATCTTCATCAGATGACACTCATAGGACCTCATGTTACACAATACATGCATGTTTTGTTTGATAAAGTTCATATTTATATAAAAAAATCTGAGTTTACATTGGCTATTTAGATTCACTAGTTCCAAAAATATCTAGTGATTTTGCATAGCCACATCGTTTCAACAGAAATACTTGTCATACTTGTCATAGATGATAATACAAGTTATACACATGGAATTATAGATATACCTCTCCTTAATGCAACCACTGTGTCAGATTTCAAAAAAGGTTTACGGAAAAAGCAACATATGCAATAATTTGAGACGGCGCTCAGAACAGAAGTCAAATTAGCCGCCATGTTGGAGTCAACAGAAACCAGAAAAGACATGATAAATGTTTCCTTACCTTTGATGAACTTCATCAGAATGCAGTCCTAGGAATCCCAGGTCCACAATAAATGCTTGATTTGTTCGAAAATGTCCGTTAATTATGTCTAATTAGCTACTTTGGTTAGCGCGTTTGGTAAACAATTCCAAAGTCACAGTGCGTCCACTATAACGTGACAAAATGTCCAAAAGTTCCGTAACAGTCAGTAGAAACATGTCAAATGATGTACTGAATCAATCTTTAGAATGTTTACATATATCTTGAATAACGTTCCAACCTGTCACACCCTGACCATAGTTTACTTTGTATATTTCTATGTTTTGGTTGGTCAGGGTGTGAGCTGAGTGGGCATTCTATGTTTCATGTCTAGTTTGTCTATTTCTATGTCTGGCCTGATAGGGTTCTCAATCAGAGGCAGGTGTTAGTCATTGTCTCTGATTGGGAACCATATTTAGGTAGCCTGGGTTTCACTGTGTGTTTGTGGGTGATTGTTCCTGTCTCACCAGATAGGGCTGTTTTCGGTTTTCGTTACGTTTCCACGTTTGTTGTTTTTTTTTGTAGTTTTTTGTATTGATTCGTGTTTTACGTTTGTTGATTAAACATGGATCGCAATCTACACGGCGCATTTTGGTTCGACTCTCCTTCACCAAAAGAGAACCGATACACAACCAGAGAATTAGAATGACTTCAAATGAGCGGTGGAACGCAGGTGCTTCCCCTGTGAACGCGCATAGTGAATGCATGGTCAAATCGTTTCCTGTATCATTCTACCCCCCCTTCACATTAGTCATCAGACAAAGTTCTATTGACTGTTGACATCTAGTGGAAGGTGTAGGAAGTGAAAACTCATCCATATCTCGCTGTAATTTCAATGAGAGCTTGGTTGAAGATCTGCCACCCCCAGAAAAAAAACAGGAAGTGAAATTTCTCAGGTTTTTGCCTACTATATGAGTTCTGTTATACTCATAGACATAATTCAAACAGTTTTAGAAACTTCAGAGTGTTTTCTATCCAATACTAATAATAATATGCATATATTAGCAACTGAGACTGAGGAGCTGGCCGTTTACAATGGGCACCTTTTCATCCAAGCTACTCAACACTGCCCCTGCAGCCATAAAAAGTTTTAAGTGGCTTTGTTTAAAGTGGCTAGTGATACATGTATTACATAAAGATGGCAAGATGCAGTGGGTGGTATAGAGTACAGTATATACATATGAGATGAGTAATGTAGGGTATGTAAACATTATATTAAGTGGCATTGTTTAAAGTGGCTAGGGATACATTTTTTACATATATGGCAGCAGCCACTCAATGTTAGTAGTGGCTGTTTAACAATCTGATGGCCTTGAGATAAAAGCTGTTTTTCAGTCTCTCGGTCCCTGCTTTGATGCACCTGTACTGACCTCGCCTTCTGGATGATAGTGGGGTGAACAGGCAGTGGCTCGGGTAGTTGTGGTCCTTGATGATCTTTATGGCCTTCCTGTGACATTGGGTGGTGTAGGTGTACTGGAGGGCAGGTAGTTTGCCCCCGGTGATGCATTGTGCAGACCTCACTACCCTCTGGAGAGCCTTACAGTTGTGGGCGGAGCAATTGCCGTACCAGGTGGTGATACAGCCCAACAGGATGCTCTCGATTGTGCATCTGTAAAAGTTTGAGTGCTTTTGGTTTCAAGCCGAATTTCTTCAGCCTCATGAGGTTCACCACACTGTCTGTGTGGGTGGCCAATTCAGTTTGTCTGTAATGTGTACGCCGAGGAGCTTAACTTTCTACCCTCCACTACTCTCCCGTCGATGTAGATAGGGGGGTGCTCCCTCTGCTGTTTGAAGTCCATGATCATCTCGTTTTGTTGACGTTGAGTGTGAGGTTATTTTCCTGACACCACACTCCGAGGGCCCTCACCTCCTCCCTGTAGGCTGTCTCGTCGTTGTTGGTAATCAAGCCTACCACTGTAGTGTCGTCTGAAAACTTGATGATTGAGTTGGAGGCGTGCATGGCCAAGCAGTCGTGGGTGGACAGGGAGTACAGGAGAGGGCTCAGAACGCACCCTTGTGGGGCCCCAGTGTTGAGGATCAGCGGGGTGGAGATGTTGTTACCTACCCACACCACCTGGGGGCGGCCCGTCAGGAAGTCCAGTACCCAGTTGCACAGGGCGGGGTTGAGACCCAGGGTCTCGAGCTTGATGACGAGTTTGGAGGGTACTATGGTGTTAGATGCTGAGCTGTAGTCGATGAACAGCATTCTCACATAGTTATTCCTCTAGTCCAGATGGGTTAGGGCAGTGTGCAGTGTGGTTGTGATTGCATCGTCTGTGGACCTATTGGGGCGGTAAGCAAATTGGAGTGGGTCTAGGGTGGAGGTGATATGGTCCTTGACTTGTCTCTCAAAGCACTTCATGATGACGGAAGTGAGTGCTACGGGGCGGTAGTCATTTAGCTCAGTTACCTTAGCTTTCTTGGGAAAAGGAACAATGGTAGCTCTCTTGAAGCATGTGGGAACAGCAGACTGGGATAAGAATTGATTAAATATGTCCGTAAACACACCAGCCAGCTGGTCTGCGCATGCTCTGTGGACACGGCTGGGGATGCCATCTGGGCCTGCAGCCTTGCGAGGGTTAACACGTTTAAATGTTTTGCTCTTGTCGGCTGCAGTGAAGGAGAGTCCGAATGGTTTTGGTAGAGGGTCATGTCAGTGGCACTGTATTGTCCTCAAAGCGAGTAAAGATGTTGTTTAGTCAATCTGGGAGCAAGACATCCTGGTCTGCGACGGGGCTGGTTTTCTTTTTGTAATCCGTGATTGACTATAGACCCTGCCACATACCTCTCGTGTCTGAGCCGTTGAATTGCGACTCTACTTTGTCTCTATACTGACGCTTAGCTTGTTTGATTGCCTTGCGGAGGTAATAACTACACTGTTTGTATTTGGTCATGTTTCCGGTCACCTTGCCCTGGTTAAAAGCAGTGGTTCGTACTTTCAGTTTCTCGCGAATGCTACCATCAATCCACGGTGTCTGGTTGGGGAATGTTTTAATAGGTGCTGTGGGTACGCCATTGCCAATGCACTTGCTAATGAACTCGCTCACCGAATAAGCGTATTCGTCAATGTTGTTGTTTGACGCAATGCGGAACATATCCCAATCCACGTGATCGAAGCAATCTTGAAGCGTGGAATCAGATTGGTCGGACCAGCGTTGAACAGACCTGAGCGCGGGAGCTCCTGTTTTAGTTTCTGTCTAAAGGCTGGAAGCAACCAAATGGAGTTGTGGTCAGCCCCTTTTACGGCGTTGTTCTATTGGTTCGCTTGCTGGGATCCGATCCATTGTCCCGGGTGGTGGGCAAAACACAGGATCCGCTTCAGGAATGTCTAATTCCTGGTCATAATGATGGTGAGTTGAGGTTGCTCTTATATCCAGTAGTTCCTCCCGACTGTATGTAATAAAACCTAAGATTACCTGGGGTACCAATGTAATAAATAACACGTAAAAAAACAAAATACTGCCTAGTTTCCTAGGAACGCGAAGTGAGGTGGCCATCTATGTCGGCGCCGGAAGTAACAGTGGTGGTTATATTTGAAGAATCTCAAATATAAAATATATTTTCATTTGTTTTCACTTTTTTGGTTACTACATATTTCCATATGTGTTATTTCATAGTATTGATGTCTTCTGTATTATTCTACATGTAACGTCTGTTTCCAACTCACACTCTCAAACGCATAGATCCCCTGAATGCAGCTCACTCTCCAGATCCCAATCACCTGAATTCTGATCACCTGTTCACACCTGTATGTAATTTACACACTATTTAGTTCAGTTCTTTGTTTGTTTTGATACATGTTCTATTCGGAGCTCTGTTTATTTCCATATTAGTCCTCGAGTGTATCGTAGTTTTTGGCCATCCTCACTAACGAGGCCTTTTTGCCAGATTCCCTGTCATCACTCTTGCTTGCTCTCCCAGACTACGTTATTAGCCTTTTCCCTGCCTGTACTGTTACCTTTTTGGAGGCTGTGTATGACCTTCTGCCTGTCCCTGGAACAGGCTACCTGCCTCCTCCTGTGGTCCTTTACCGATAAACTTCTGCTGTGCCCTGCGCTTGTAACCAGCACTGTTTCCCATCATACTCATTATACTACAATGTAGAAAGTAGTAAAAAATAAAACCCTTGACTAAGTAGGTGTGTCCAAACTTTTGACTGGCACTGTATATAATCCTTGAACAGGATCATCTATTTTCGATGCAAGTTGAATGGAATTGGCGAGAGTGCTCGTGTATGCACTGATTTAATGCAAAGATACCCGAGTTAGTAGCTGTTTAAAATTGCTGCAGCTACAATTAAAGAATCTTCTTTACAATAAAAAAAATACAGTGACCCCGAAAGCCAGATGGAGATGTGTAAATTAGTACACTCTTAGAAAAAAGGGTTCCAAAAAGGTTCTGTAGCTGTCCTGATTGGAGAACCCTTATAAGTTCCAGACATAACTATTTTCAGTTCCATGTAGAACCCTCTGTGGAAAGGGTTCTACCTGGAACCAAAAGGGTTATACCTGGAAGCAAAATGGGTTCTTCTATGGGGAAAGCAAAATAACCCCTTTTTGGTTGTAGATAGCAGCCTTTTTTCTAATAGTGCAGTATAGGCTATACTGCAGCAAATGTAGGCCTACCCGTCACAAGAAAAAGACGTTACCTGGATGAGATGAACTGCGCTCTTACTGAGATGAGCGATCTGTCCCCACCCTGAGCATTGATGATCGATCATGTAGATAGCAGAGAAAAGCCAGATTTACACATCACGCTGTTCATATACAGTGCATTCTGAAAAGTATTCAGACCCCTTGACATTTTTTACATTGTGTTACGTTAGCCTTTTTCTAAAATTGATTAAATCGTTTTTTCCCCTCAATCTACATACAATACCCCTTAATGACAAAGCAAAAATTGTTTTTTACATATTTTTAACATTGATTTGAAGAAAAAAAACTCACATTCAGGTAGGAATTCAGACCCTTTATTCAGAACTTTGTTGAAGCACCTTTGGCAGTGATTACAGTCTCAAGTCTTCTTGGGTATGACGCTACAAGCCTGGCACACCTGAATTTTGGGGGTTTCTCCCATTCTTCTCTGAAGTTCCTCTCAAGCTCTGTCAGGTTAGATGGGGAACATCGCTGAACAGCTATTTTAGACGTTCGATCAGGTTCAAGTCTGGGCTCTGGCTGGGCCACTCAGAGACTTGTCCCAAAGCCACTTCTGCGCTGTATTGGCTGTGTGCTTAGGGTTGTTGTCCTTCTGGAAGGTGAACCTTCGCCCCAGTCTGAGGTCCAGAGCGCTCTGGAACAGGTTTTTAGCAAAGATCTCTCTGTACTTTTCTCCGTTCATCTTTCTCTTGATCCTGACTAGTCTCCCAGTCACTGCCGCTGAAAAACATCCCCAGAGCATGATGCTGCCACCTTCACTGTAGAGATGATGCCAGGTTTCCTACAGACATGATGCTTGGCATTCAGGCCAAAGAGCTCAATCTTGGTTTTATCAGACTATAGAATCTTGTTTCTCATGGTCTGAGAGTCCAAGTGGGCTGTCATGTGCCTTTTACTGAGGAGTGGCTTCCATCTGGCCACTCTACCATAAAGGCCTGATTGGTGGAGTGCTGCAGAGATGGATGTCCTTCTGGAAGGATTTCCCCATCTCAACAGAGGAACTCTGGAACTCTGTCAGAGTCAAATTCCCACCCAAGGCCCTTCTCCCCCTATTGCTCAGCTTGGCCGTGTGGATCCAAACTTGTTCCATTTAAGAATGATGGAGGCCACTGTGTTCTTGGGGACCTTCAATGCTGCATAAATGTTTTGGGATCTGTGCCTCGACACAATCCTGTCTCAGACCTCTACACACAATTCCGCCGACCTCATGGCTTAGTTTTTGCTCTGACATGCACTGTCAACTGTGGGACCTTATATAGACGGGTGTGCCTTTCCAAATCATGTCCAATCAATTGAATTTACCTCAGGTGGACTCCAATCAAGTTGTATAAACACCTCAAGGATGATCAATGGAAACAGGATGCACCTGGGTTCAATTTCGAGTCTCATTGCAAAGGGTCTGAATACCTATATAAATAATGTACTTCTGTTTTTTTATTCGCACACACTTCTAAAAACCTGTTTTCTCTTTGTTTAGTATGGGCTATTGTGTATAGATTGATGTGGGGGAAAAAATCATCAATTTTATAAGGCTATAAAGTAACAAAATGTGGAAAAAGTCAATGGGTTTGAATAATTTCCGAATGCACTGTATATCAATTTATTATAATCCACATAATTCAAACGGAATGAGCTGTAACAAGAGGACAGACTGCGTATACTAAAGAAAATCATAAAGAATGAGTCTTTAACCCTGCATTATTATATAACTTATTTGGAACGAAGTCCAGGAATGAGTGAGTCACTCAGCCCTATGCTTCTGTTCCTATTTGAGTGTTTTTTTCATATCCTACTGATTCTGTGATCACCAAGCCTTATGAATCTGCAAAATGTAGGATAAAACCATTTAACAAATATGTCTGTTTTGGAACTTTGCTGTGCTGTATTAAAGGCTTTACAATTTGGTTAATTGTGTTCCAAACAGGCAGAAAAATAACATTGTAATCTATTTTATTTCAAAAAACCTTATTTCACCTATATTTAACCTGGTAGGCCAGTTGAGAACAAGTTCTCATTTACAACTGCGACCTGGCCAAGATAAAGCAAAGCAGTGCGACACAAACAACAACTCAGTTAAACATGGAATAAACAAACGTACAGTCAATAACACAATAGAAAAAGTCTATATACAGTGTGTGAACATGGTGTAAGGAGGTAAGGCAAGAAATAGGCCATGGTGGTGAAATAATTGCAATTTAGCAAATAAACACTGGAGTGATAGATGTACAGAAGATGCATGTGCAAGTAGAGATACTGGCAAAACAAATAACAATATGGGGATGAGGTAGTTGGGTGGGCTATTTACAGATGGGCTGTGTACAGGTGCAATGATCGGTAAGCTGCTCTGACAGCTGATGCTTAAAGTTAGGGAGATATAAGACTCCAGCGTCAGTTATTTTTGCATTTCATTCCAATCATTGGTAGCAGAGAACTGGAAGGAAAGGCGGCCAAACGAGGAGCTGGCTTTGGGGCTGACCAGTGAGAAATACCTGCTGGAGCTCGTACTACGGGTGGGTGCTGCTATGGTGAGCTGAGATGAGGCTGGGCTTTACCTAGCAAAGACTCAGAGGACCTGGAGCCAGTGGGTTTGCTGACGACTATGAAGCGAGGGCCAGCCAACGAGAGCATACAGGTCACAGTGGTGGTTAGTATATGGTGCTTTGGTGACAAAAATAATGGCACTGTGATAGCAAATTGGATGTAGTCTGAGTAGAGTGTTGGAGGCTATTTTGTAAATGACCATCGCCAAAGTCAAGGATCAGTAGGATAGTCAGTTTTACGAGGGTATGATTGGCAGCATGAGTGAAGGATGCTTTGTGTTACGGTTTTCTAGGTGTGAAGGAGAGTCGGACCAAAATGCAGCGTGTAGATTGCGATCCATGTTTATTCAACAAACGTAACACGAATCTAAATACAAACACTATAAAACAAATAACGTAACGAAAACCGAAACAGCCTATACTTGCGTAAACTGACACAGAGACAGGACCAAATACACTAAGGACAATCACCCACGACACACTCAAAGAATATGGCTGCCTAAATATGGTTCCCAATCAGAGACAACGATAAACACCTGCCTCTGATTGAGAACCGCTCCAGACAGCCATAGACTTTGCTAGATAACCCCACTAGCTACAATCCCAATACATACACACCAAAACCCCAAGACAAAACACACCACAACACAAAAACCCCATGCCACACCCTGGCCTGACCCAATACATGAAGAAAAACACAAAATACTTAGACCAGGGCGTGACAGAACCCCCCCCTTTGCGGACTCCCGAACGCACCTCAAAACAATAGGGAGGGTCCGGGTGGGCGTCTCTCCATGGTGGCGGCTCCGGCGCGGGACGTGGAACCCACTCAGTCAATGTCTTAGTCCCCTCTCCTCGCGTCCCTGGATAGTCCACCCTCGCCGCCGACCATGGCCTAGTAGTCCTCACCCAGAATCCCACTGGACTGAGGAGCAGATCGGGACTGAAGGACAGCTCGGGAGTGAGAGAAAGCTCGGGACTGAAGGACAGCTCGGGAGTGAGAGAAAGCTCGGGAGTGAAGGACAGCTCGGGAGTGAGAGAAAGCTCGGGAGTGAGAGAAAGCTCGGGAGTGAGAGAAAGCTCGGGAGTGAGAGAAAGCTCGGGAGTGAGAGAAAGCTCGAGAAAGCTCGGGAGTGAACAGGCAGGAGACTCCAGCAGCGCTGTAGAGGAGGAAGCTCGGGAGTGAGAGGAAGCTCAGGCAGGTAGGTAGATCTACCAGATCCTGGCTGGCTGGTGGTTTCAGCAGATCCTGGCTGACTGGCAGATCCTGGCTGACTGGCGGATCCTGGCCGACTGGCAGTTCTGGCAGATCCCGGCTAACTGGCGGAACTGGAAGGGTCTGGCTGACTGGCAGATCTGGAAGAGTCTGGCTGACTGGCAGATCTGGAAGAGTCTGGCTGACTGGCAGATCTGGAAGAGTCTGGCTGACTGGCAGATCTGGAAGAGTCTGGCTGACTGGCAGATCTGGAAGAGTCTGGCTGACTGGCAGATCTGGAAGAGTCTGGCTGACTGGCAGATCTGGAAGAGTCTGGCTGACTGGCAGATCTGGAAGAGTCTGGCTGGTCTGGCAGAGTCTGGCTGACTGGCAGATCTGGAAGAGTCTGGCTGACTGGCGGGTCTGGAAGAGTCTGGCTGACTGGCGGATCTGGAAGAGTCTGGCTGACTGGCGGATCTGGAAGAGTCTGGCGGATCCTGGCAGACTGAAAGATCTGGCTGCTCTTGCTGCTCCATGTAGGCTGACAGCTCTGGCGGCTTCTTACAGATTGGCAGCTCTGGCGGCTCCGTGCAGACTGGCAGCTCCTTACAGACTGGCAGCTCCTTGCAGACTGACAGCTCCGTGCAGACTGGCAGCTCCTTGCAGACTGGCAGCTCTGGCTGCTCCATGCAGACTGACAGCTCTGGCTGCTCCATGCAGACTGACAGCTCCTTGCAGACTGACAGCTCTGGACTGGCAGCTCCATGCAGACTGGCAGCTCTGGCTGCTCCATGCAGACTGACAGCTCTGGCTGCTCCATGCAGGCTGGCAGCTCTGGCTGCTCCAGAGGCTGGCAGCTCTGGCTGTTCCATGCAGACTGGCAGCTCTGGCTGTTCCATGCAGACTGGCAGCTCTGGCTGCTCAGGCATGAGACTCCAGCAGCTCTGGCTGCTCTGGCAGCGCTGAACAGCTCTGGCTGGCAGCCAGGAGAGGAGAAAGGCTGCAGCGCTGGAGAGGCAGCTCTGGCTGCGTAGGAGAGGCGAGGCGCACTGTAGGCCTGATGCGTGGTGCTGGTACTGGTGGTACTGGACCGAGGACACGCACAGGAAGCCTGGTGCGGGGAGCTGCTACCGGAGGGCTGGGGTGTGGAGGTGGTACTGGATAGACCGGACCGTGCAGGCGCACTGGAGCTCTTGAGCACCGAGCATGCCCAACCTTACCTGGCTCGATGCCCACTCTAGCCCGGCCGATCCGAGGAGCTGGAATATACCTCACCGGGCTATGCACCCGCACTGGGGACACCGTGCGCACCACTGCATAACACGGTGCCTGCCCAGTCTCTCTAGCCCCCCGGTAAGCACAGGGAGTTTGCGCAGGTCTCCTACCTGGCGTAGCCATACTCCCTGTGAGCCCCCCCCCCAATAATTTTTTGGGGGCTGACTCCCGGGCTTCCATCCGCTCTGCCGTGCTAGCTCCTCATAATGCCGCCTCTCTGCTTTTGCTGCCTCCAGCTCGGCTTTGGGGCGACAATAATCTCCAGGCTGATCCCAGGGTCCTTTACCGTCCAGTTCCTCCTCCCATGTCCATTTCTCCAGGTGGTGCAACCTCTCCCACTGTAGCTGCTGCTGCTCCTGCCTCTGTTGCCTCTTCTCCTGTTTCACCTTTGGGTGGCTACACTCCCCTGGTTTAGCCCAGGGTCCTCTCCCGTCGAGGATCTCCTCCCATGTCCAGAAATCCTTCTTACGCATCTCCTCTTTGGGCTGCTCCTGCCTGTTGACACGCTGCTTGGTCCGTTTGTGGTGGGTGATTCTGTTACGGTTTTCTAGGTGTGAAGGAGAGTCGGACCAAAATGCAGCGTGTAGATTGCGATCCATGTTTATTCAACAAACGTAACACGAATCTAAATACAAACACTATAAAACAAATAACGTAACGAAAACCGAAACAGCCTATACTTGCGTAAACTAACACAGAGACAGGACCAAATACACTAAGGACAATCACCCACGACAAACTCAAAGAGTATGGCTGCCTAAATATGGTTCCCAATCAGAGACAACGATAAACACCTGCCTCTGATTGAGAACCATTCCAGACAGCCATAGACTTTGCTAGATAACCCCACTAGCCACAATCCCAACACATACACACCAAAACAAAACACACCACAACACAAAAACCCCATGCCACACCGTGGCCTGACCCAATACATGAAGAAAAACACAAAATACTTAGACCAGGGTGTGACACTTTGTTGTGAAACAGGATGCCGTTTCTAGATTTAATTTTGGATTGGAGATGCTTAATGTGAGTCTGGAAGGAGAGTTTACTGTCTAATCAGACACCTCGGTATTTGTAATTGTCCACATATTCTAAATCCGAACCGTCCAGAGTAGTGATGCTAGACGGGCGGACGGGTGCGGGCAGCGATCGGTTGAGAGCATGCATTTAGTTTTACTTGCAGAGATCGGTTGAGAGCATGCATTTAGTTGTACTTGCATTTAAGAGCAGTTGCAGGCAACGGAAGGAGTGTTGTATGGCATTGAAGCTCGTCTGGAGGTTTGTTAACAAAGTATCCAAAGAAAGGCCAGAAGTATACAGAATGGTGTCATCTGCATGAAGGTGGATCAGAGAATCACCAGCAACAAGAGAGACATCATTGATGTGTACAGAGAAAAGACTGCCCAAGAATTTAACCTTGTGGCACCTCCATAGAGACTGCCAGAGGTCCGGACAACATGCCATCTGATTTGACACACTGAACTCTATCTGAGAAGTAGTTGGTGAACCAGGCGAGGCAGTCATTTGAGAAAACAAGGCTGTTGCGTCTGCCAATAATAATGTGGTGATTGACAGTCGAAAGCCTGAGAGGCTTGAATGGCTGAGAGGGTGGCTTGGGCAAGTTGCTGTGGGGGTGCAGAGCTGTTGACCGGGGTAGGGGTAGCCAGGTGGGAAGCATGGCCAGCTGTAGAAAAATGCTTATTGAAATTCTCGATTATCGTAGATTTATTGGTGGTGACAGTGTTTCATAGCCTCAGTGCAGTGTGCAGCTGGGATGAGGTAGCCTTATTTTCCATGGACTTTACAGTGTCCCAGAACTTTTTGGAGTTTATGCTACAGGATGCAAATTTATGTTTGAAAAAGCTAGCCTTTGCTTTCCTTACTGCCTGTGTATATTTGTTCCTAACTTCCCTGAAAATGTGCATATCGCTGGGGCTATTCGATGCTAATGCAGTACGTCACAGGATGTTTTTGTGCTGGTCAAGGGCAGTCAAGTCTGGAGTTAACCAAGGGCTATATCTGTTCTTAGTTCTACATTTTTTGAATGGGGCATGCTCATTTAAGAGGAAAGCACTTTTAAAGAATAACCAGGCATCCTCTACTGATGGAATGAAGTCAATATCCTTTCAGGATTACCCGGGCCAGGTCGATTAGAGAAAGGCCTGCTCGCCGAAGTGTTTTAAATCAAATCAAAGTTTATTTGTCGCCGAATACAACAGTGAAATGCTTACTTACAGGCTCTAACCAACAGTGAAAAAAGGTATTAGGTGAACAATAGGTAAGTAAAGAAATGAAAACAACAGTAAAATAGACGGTGAAAAATAGTAGCGAGGCTACATACAGGCACCAGTTAGTCGAGCTGATTGAGGTAGTATGTACATGTGGATATGGTTAAAGTGACTATGTATATATGATGAACAGAGAGTAGCAGTAGCGTAAAAGAGGGGGTGGTGGGTGGCGGGACTCAATGCAGATAGCCCGGTTAGCCAAAGTTCGGGGGCACTGGTTGGTCCGGCAAATTGAGGTAGTATGTACATGAATGTATAGTTAAAGTGACTATGCGTATATGATAAACAGAGATTAGCAGCAGCGTAAAAGAGGGCCAAATCTTTTTAGATTCCTGGGGGGGATTAGGCTTTGTCATGCCCTCTTCACGACTGTCTTGGTGTGTTTGGACCATTCTAGTTTGTTGGTGATGTGGACACCAAGGAACTTGAAGCTCTCAACCTGCTCCACTACAGCCCCGTCGATGAGAATGGGGGCGTTCTCGGTCCTCCTTTTCCTGTAGTCCACAATCATCTCCGTAGTCTTGGTTACATTGAGGGATAGGGTGTTATTCTGGCAGCATTTGACAGTGATGAGGGGTGGTCTTTTGACCGCGGACCCATTACGGACGCAGGCAATGAGGCAGTGATCGCTGAGATCCTGGATGAAGACAACAGGTGTATTTAGAGGGCAGGATGGTCAAGATAATATCTATGAGGGTGCACGTGTTTATGGATTTAGGGTTGTACCTGGTAGGTTCCTTGATAATTTCTGTGAGATTGAGGGCATCTAGCTTAGATTGTAGGACAGCTGGGGTGTTAAGCATATACAAGTTTAGGTCACCTCACAGTACAAACTCTGAAGATAAATGGGGGGAATTAAGTCACATATGGTGTCCAGGTCACAGCTGGGGGCTGAGGGGGGTCTATAAAAAGTGGCAACAGTGAGACTTATTTCTGGAAAGGTGGATTTTTAAAAGTAAAAGCTCAAACTGTTTGGGCACAGATCTGGATAGCATGACAGAACTCTACAGGCTATCGCTGCAGTAGATTCAACTGCACCCCCTTTGGCAGTTCTATAAAAAGCCCTTCCAAATACCTCATCCCCATACTGTATTTATTTATTTATCTTGCTCCTTTGCACCCCAGTATCTCTACTTGCACATTCATCTTCTGCACACCTAACATTCCAGTGTTTAATG
Source organism: Oncorhynchus tshawytscha (assembly GCF_018296145.1). Classification (NCBI taxonomy): domain Eukaryota; kingdom Metazoa; phylum Chordata; class Actinopteri; order Salmoniformes; family Salmonidae; genus Oncorhynchus; species Oncorhynchus tshawytscha. The sequence goes on along the minus strand of NC_056434.1, from coordinate 54,780,647 downwards.
GCCTATTTATTGCCTTACTACCTCCCTTATCCTACCTCATTTGCACATACTGTATATATACTTTTTCTACTGTATTATTGACTGTATGTTTGATTATTCCATATGTAACTGTGTTGTTGTATGTGTCGAACTGCTTTGCGTTTATCTTGGCCAGGTCACAGTTGCAAATGAGAATTGTTCTCAACTAGTTACCTGAGTAAATAAAGGTGAAATAAAAATAAATAAAATAAAATATCTTGGCGGAAAATGTTAATAAGGCATTTTGAGGGGGACTGAGGGCTCTACAGTGAAATTAAACAATAAGAACTAGCCAAGACGGCAGTAGACAAGACATATTGGCATTAGAGAGAGGCATAAAAGCAATCACAGGTGTTGATCAGGAGAGATAATACAACAACGGGTAAATGGCAACAAATGGGCAGAGCTGGTCAGTTGGGTACATACAGGACCCTAGTTCAAGGCTGGGGCCGACAGGTAAACAAAATAAGGTACCGTGTTATCGAAACAGTCCAGGGGGCATCAGCTGTGTAACCGAGTGATCATAGGGTCAAAGAGCAGCAATAGGTGAGTCAGGGTGCCGTTTGGTAGTCACTACTACGCTAGGCGAGCAGGGGACACAGCGTTCAGAAAAACTAGCGGGCCGGGGCCAGTAGATGGTTCTTCAGCAACATCGTAACAGAATAGCCTTTTGAGACCACATCGGGTGATCACGTTGGCAGTCCAGTCGTGATGAATCGTCAGGGCTCTGTGTCAACAATAAAGGGTCAAGGCCAGTTAGCATTGGAGGTATTGTAGCCCTAGAATTAGCTGGTATATGGGCCTAGCTCGAGGCTAGCTCAAGGCTAGCTGGTGCTTGCTTCGGGACAGAGGCGTTAGTTGTTTGCAGCTAGCTAGCTGCGATGATCTGGTGTAATAATCCAGAGCGGCAGGAATCCGGTGACATGGTAGAGAGAAGCAGTCCGATATGCTCTGGATTGATATCACGCTGTGCAGACTGTCAGGTGCTGTCCGAGCTAAGGCTGGCTGGTGGCTGCACTTGTTTGTCAATCAACAATATCTCTTTGACAATGATTTTACCTGAGGCCTCATTCACATGATATGTCTACAGTACTTATATCCACTAGGCTAATAAATAATCACATTTTTCCTTTCGATTATTTAATTAACCTATATCATGTTATTTCAGTTTATCCCTTTGGAGCATTTGCCAAAGCGATTTGGAGTTGTTGAACGGGATTCACAAAATGTATTATCATTGAATTTGAATGAACTGAATGATTAGGAGAAATAAAAAGAGGGTGATTGAATTTAGATCTATTTTGTAAAATTTGCTATTCCTCTGTTCCACTCGCTCACTTTGTCAGAAGAAGCTGTAACTGGACTGTATGTAGCCTATTACTTCCTAAAACTGTTGTTACACTGTAAGGTTTGTATTATAAAAGTAACAAAAATGTTCTGTTATATTACATTATATTCTTAAAATATATGTGATGACTGAATATACGCAGGTGATGTCTAGTAAATTTACAAGTTGATGGCGAAGCCATAAAGCCTCGGCTACTATCCACAGATAAAAAATAAATAAAGATTTAACATATTTTCAAGACTTGAGCTATTTAATGTATGTGTTTTATTTACTACATTTACTTGTGGAATGTTACGGAATTAGATGACACAATAAAAAATAATGATCTGGTGGCATTTGTTGAGAGTCAGGCAGAGAATGGAGTAAAAGTGCACTGTACTGTAAGTACGCAACAAGGCTGTGGGCCAGGTATAAATAGTTTTAGCAGACTTTGCAATAAATTGGAATACAAAAGAAGCCATCAACCCTTGATGGGCTATGAGCAGTTTAGGGACTTTTAGAGACTAAGAAGCCGAGTTTAGGGACTTTACATTTATTCATGAGTATTTTGCAAGGCATGTCACTTCACCCATCTCTTTGCATAGCCCACCACTTGCACTGTTTTCTAACCACATTTTCTAACCGCTCTCCTTGCCTCCTCCTGAAAACCCATTGGAGAAGAAGGTGAGGGGGAGGGACCTCTAACTTTCTCATCCAATGGGTTTTGAGAAGGAGACGAGCAGCGAGGATGCAACAAATCAAGGAAATGCAATTGCGATTCTCCCAAGGACAGAGGAAGCAAGTATTTAATAGCTATTACATTTTTTTTTGACAGTTCCAGAATGACTGAGATACCATAATACCATGGCATGTTCAGAAACCACCCTTAGACCCTACTGCCCAGATTTTAGACACTTGTGGAAATCTGAGAGGGACTGTTGCATGGTGACATGGTGAAATCTCCACCTTACCCTCCGATATCAAATTTTATTGGTCACATACACGTGTTTAGCAGATGTTATTGCAGGTATAGCGAAATCCCTATAGACTTGGTAGTATTGCTTAGACCTGTCCAATTATTTTTAGATTTCCAGAAGTGTCCAGGGGTAGGGGTTGTTTCTGGACGGGACCCCACAACTCTTCGGGTGTGTGGTGGACCTACAGCAAGACACTTGAGGCATTGGTTGGATGTTTAAGTCCAGTGCTATACACACTCTGATTTGCATAGGTGTAAGCTGGACACCCACGGCGCCCTGTCAGGCTGATCAGACAGGTCTGGAGGCTGGAGACTTGCTGTAAAAAGTGAAATTATATTTTTTACTTGTCTACTATTGCTTCATTCCAGCTAGTTAGATGTGCAACCACTGGCTAACTATAGCTAGGGCATATTTTTAATCTAGCAATCGATACTGTTGTTTTGGCTTCAATAAGATTAACCATGGTTAACTGGGTAACTAGGATACAGTATAGTATATCAGTTAGATAACCATTTACAGTAACAGCAGTTCATTAATAAGCCAATACACACTAAATCTTATGCAGAAATGGAGAAATCTTATCTTGGCACTGTGGCACTGTATGGGTATTGTGTAGCCCAAACTGTTCGGACGCTATAGACAGAAGTTGGCAGATAGGCTAACCATTTACAGTAACAATGGTTAGTTAATAAGTCAATATGGTATGGGCAGCTATTAACCCATTAGAGTCTAAGCCCTGTCTAAAATGCAAAAAAACAGATCTCTAGCTTAAACTGACAGATTTTTATGGGGATTTTTTATAACGCTAACTAGATTTCCGTGGGGGCGCAGACATCAACCTTAGGGGGTTAATCAATTATTTAATAGATAATAGATTCATAGAATGGCATTAGACGGATGACCTCCTACTTTGAAAGGACAGGAAGTGTTGGCTGTACACTTGACCAGGCATTCCACATTTAACCCCACACATATTTGAGCATCAAAATATCAAGTTGTTTTTTGGCTTTATATGTAAAAATGAAAAAACAAGCAACTTTACATTTTTTAAGAGCTAATAAACAGACCGTTTTCACATTCCCGATTGCTCCATTTGAACTCGGGTCCTACCTTAGTAATCTTGATTTAATGTTGTCGATGAAATAGGCTAATTATTTTGACCAACATAACAACATAGACACAAATGTTCTGTCAATCCTCGAGATCAACATTAGTTCTAGCACTTTGGCTGTTGTTAAATCGTGTGCAGTATCACACAAGCCCTTTATCATTTGACTGTCATTCAGAAATGTTTTCCTTTCCTGAATCAGCTGATGCTGCGCAATAATGTCCCCACATAACTAGACAGCTAGACATCAAACACACATCAAACAAATATTATACGTCATTATTGAAGAAACATTTTAATGACAGTATCGATTTTTAAAAAAAAGAATCATATTTACTCTTTCTGTTTGAAGCATTGGAATTTGCAACCACATACATTATTTTGGATATGTGTGTCCATGAAAACTGTTTTCACACTCTAACACAGGGTCATACGAAATGTTATGAAATTACAGTACACTTCCGAGATCTCCATACAGGACAAGAGTCTGACAGCAATATCCTGGAATTTCACAGGATCAAGGTCAATGTGTAATTCAATTGTTAGTAAATGCTTAGTTTATGATATAACAACAAACATCTGAGTCAAAAATGTAAGGAAAAAGAAAGGTAGTGTTTTATGTTACACGATATTTGCCAAATCTGTAAAGACTCCAAGCATGAGAAAGGGTTTAAACAGTCATGAATTATGTCCCCCGTTTATATCTTAATGTCTTCACAAATAAATGCTAATTATTATTAATTACTGTGTAATAGCTCCAAACAGCTCCACTATAAGAAATGCTCACTAGTTTATAGAAAGACCCTTATCTGTTTTGAGTTTTCAAATCAAATCAAATCAAATTTTATTTGTCACATACACATGGTTAGCAGATGTTAATGCGAGGGTAGCGAAATGCTTGTGCTTCTAGTTCCGACAATGCAGTAATAACCAACAAGTAATCTAACTAACAATTCCAAAACTACTGTCTTATACACAGTGTAAGGGGATAAAGAATATGTACATAAGGATATATGAATGAGTGATGGTACAGAGCAGCATAGGCAAGATACAGTAGCTGATATCGAGTACAGTATATACATATGAGATGAGTATGTAAACAAAGTGGCATAGTCAAAGTGGCTAGTGATACATGTATTACATAAGGATGCAGTCGATGATATAGAGTACAGTATATACATATGCATATGAGATGAATAATGTAGGGTAAGTAACATTATATAAGGTAGCATTGCTTGTACTAAGAGTTGTGAAAGTTGACCACGTACTCTAGAGTGAAAAAGAGAAAAACCTGTATAAATAATGTCTGTTAGTGGTCGAGGGAAAGAGAAAAAGAGTGACAGAAAGAAAGAGACAAAGAAAGAAAAACAGACAGAGCTAGAACGGCTTCTACATCTCTGGAGACTAAAGTGTCATTTCCTTTCCTATTACATGTTAATTTTTCAATTAGTTCACGATTTCTCCTGCTTCCGCTGTTCGGGACACACTGTTGTTTCGAGCAACTGTTGCTATGAAACTGCTCCATTACTAGCACAACACATCTCTGTTAAGCTTTCTGAGTGGCGCAGGGGTCTAAGGCACTGCATCGCAGTGCTTGAGGCATCACATCAGACCCGGGTTTGATTCCAGGCTGTGTTGCAGGGACCTCCCGGTATGTTGACGTCCCACCGCACTCTATTGACTCCTTGTGGCGAGCCGGGCGCATGCACGCTGACTTCGGTTGCCAGTTGTAAGGTGTTTCCTCCGACACATTGGTGAGGCTGGCTTCCGGGTTAAGCGAGCAGTGTGTCAAGAAGCAGTGCGGCTTAGCAGGGTCGTGTTTCGGGGGATGCATGGCTCTCGACCTTCGCTCTACCGAGTCTGTATGGGAGTTGCAGCGATAGGACAAGACTGTAACTACCAATTGGATATCACGAAAATTGGGGAGGAAAAACTAATCATTTAAAACTCTGTTGTTACCATGTGTGGCAGACCAGAGGGTTTGGTCAAGACATTTACATGGACAGAGTTGGATTAGCTTGGTTTCAAGGGTGTCTATTCAAGTAACATCCGATAATAAAATAATAGGTCTCCTCCAGGAGATCTTCTCCGGGATACCGTCTTCTGGGCCCCGAGGTCTTGCTGTATCCTGGTGGGAACAAAACTGAGCTCCCTTTGTTATCTCTGGCACTGAGCACAACTATACGAGAGTAACCTCCCTTCCCCCAGTCCCCTCTCCCATGTGCTGCCCTTCTGGCAGCTTTACAGGACTCGTCCAGCTGGTGAGCAATCAGCCCCTTGATTACTCACCAACCACAGTCAGCCCCAATTAGCCCTGGCCGGAGACCTGGCACGTCGAGACCTGGCACGTCCAACAGAGGGAGCCATCATGATGTAGACTCCATCTGTCACCAGGCCTTGATAAGTCTCCCCCTGGTGGCTGACCTGCTGTACGCCACACATGATAATGAAGGTTACGTATGTAACCACGGTTATGTGAGCTATATGGATCACTCCAATATATTGGTATCACTCCGCAGCGGAGGGAAACATCCAAGGTGAGGATTTACAGATTTACTCCCATGTAAACCTGTGCCAAGGCTGGGGTCCGCCCCTATATATAGACCCCAGATCGCCATTGAGCAGGTCTTAGTTGGACGCATGCGACAAACTCCCTTCATAAACCTGGAGACCAAGGGATGGCGACCAACCTGCCTGTCCATCCACCCCGCATGACAGGCAGATATAACAGCCAAAATACCCTCTCAGTGTAGAGGCTGCCAAGCCCTCATCCATGCGAGACTGCAGGTAATGGAGGACATACTGCACCCCGCATGACTCGGGCACAACCTCAATACCAGTGCACAAAGAGCAGAACAACCGCCAGCGCAACTGGTATGCCGCGGTTGTAATCAGCGCCCTGGCGCTCTGCATGGTGGTCATTACACCCTCCTGAGGTCCTAGCATGGACCATTGGTGCCGTTCAGTGGCCAAGTCCACAGACTGAGGCGGTGCGGCCTCAGATGCCAGAGAGTTCCCCCAACCTAAGACAGCAGGTCCAGTCTCAGGGGAAGGTGCCAAGGTGTCCCAGACAACAGTGACAAGAGAAGGCTGAACCAGGGTTTTCTGGACCAGTATGGGGCCACCAGAAGCAGACTTGTTCTGCCATCCTGGTCCTGTCCAGCACAGCCTGGATCAGAGGAAAAGGGGGGAATGCATAATCTCCATCCCTGGCCAATCGTGAGCCAGAGCATCCAAGCCCAGAGGCCCTGGTGGCTCCAAAATGGAGTACCACAGGGGGCAGTGTTCATTGTCCAGGGAGGCAAACAGGTTTACCTGCACTCTCACGAACTTGTCCCACAGGTGCTGCACCACTTAGGGATGTAGGCTCCAGCTAACGAAACAAGCACGACAAACCACGGGCGGAAGAAACAGATCAACCGCGCGCAGCGAGTGGAGCACTCTAGAGGAGGGGCTGGCCATGTGGCCAGCTGCTCCAGGTTACAAACAGCCAGTGAGTATACTTCCACGCAAGATATTACACTTACCAGTGACTTACCAAGCGAACTTCAGAAAGTTTGTACCTCAAACCATATGGACGTCCGCCGTGAAAATGAAAAAGAGCGTGTGCCGCTACCATGGGATCTATATATAGGGGCGGACCCCAGCCGTGACACAGGTGTATACGGGAGTAAGTCTGTAAATCCTCATCTCAGATGTATCCCTCCGCCACGAAGTGATACCAATATATTGGAATGATCAAATATAGTGAAACACAACTCCATCTCTCCATCTTAGATCCCCACTCGAGGCCCAGCTCAGAAAAGCAGAGCCCCATGACCCAGAAACACAGCCCCCAGGCCCAGCACAGCCCCATAGTCAATCAGCCCAGCCAAGGAGCATCCCAGCCGGGTCATGCACCAGCCCAGCCGGGACAGACAACCACCACCCAGGAAGGCTCAGCACCACTAGCTCTGCCCGGCCAAACACCAGACCAGCCAGGCCAAGAACCAGCAGCAGCCACGCAGCCTACCCCAGGAGCGGCCGCCCAGCCCAGCCCGGCAGGCACCCAGCAGAGCCCGGTCGCCCAGCCACCCAGCCACCCTCCCCCGCTCTACCTCCATGACGGCAGGTATTTCAAATCAAATTTTATTTGTCACATGCACCGAACAGGTGTGGACCTTACACTGAAATGCTTACTTACAAGCCCATAACCAACAATGCAGTTTGCAGTTTAGGAAAATACTTTAAAAAGTATGAAGTAAAAGTAACACACAATTAAGGAGCAGCAGTAAAATAACAATTGCAAGGCTATATACAGCGGGGTACCGGTACAGAGTCAATGTCCAGGGGCACCGGTTAGTCGAGGTAATATGTACATGTAGGTAGAGTTATTAAAGTGACTGTGCATAGATAATAACACAGTAGCAGCTGCGTAAAAGAGGGGGGGGGGGTGACAAGCAAATAGTCTGGGTAGCCATTTCATTAGATGGTCAGGAGTCTTATGGCTTGTGGGTAGAAGCTGTTTAGAAGCCTCTTGGACCTAGATTCTGGTACCGCTTGCGGTGCGGTAGCGCAGAGGACAGTCTGACAACGGTGGCTGGAGTCTTTGACAATTTTCAGGGCCATCCTCTGACACCACCTGGTAGAGAGGTCCTAGATGGCAGGAAGCTTGGCCCTGGTGATGTATTGGGCCGGACGCACTACCCTCAGTAGTGGACCGCAAGGCGAGGCCGAGCAGTTACCATACCAGGCAGTGATGCAACCCGTCAGGATGCTCTCTGGTGCAGCTGAAGAACCTTTTGAGGATCTGAGGACCCATGCCACATCTTTTCAGTCTCCTGAGGGGGAATAGGTTTTGTCGTGCCCTCTTCACAACTGTCTTGGTGTGCTTGGACCATGTCAGTTTGTTGGTGATGTGGACGCCAAGGAACTTGAAGCTAGCAACCTACTCCACTACAGCCCCGTCAGTGAAAATGGGGACGTGCTCGGTCCTCCTTTTCCTGTAGTCCACAATCGTCTCCTGTTAGGATGGAGGAATGCGTGACGCTGTCTGTCAGTGTCAGTCATTACGACTACAGTTAAGAGGATGCTTTTCCTGTGCCGTTTGGGAATGACAGAGATATTACATTGCATTTTGTGTGTGTGTGTGTGTGTGTTTGTGTGTGAGACGTGCGTGAGCCTGCCTGTGTGCATGCTTTTCCAATTAGTGAGAGCGTGCACTTGGGTTGTATGTGTGCAGGGTAGGTGAACGTATGCTAAGATTGTGGATGTTTGTATACATTTACGGATGTGTGTGTTTAATACATGGCGCCCAACCGGAGGGCTTTATGTTCTCTGTCACACCCAGAGAGAGAGCTGCCACCATGAAGGGTTCTTGTGTGTTTGTGTATGCACTTGCATTATATAGGGAATACGCACACTCTTTCTCAACCTCATATTTGTCTGGTGTCTACAGGTCAGAGGTGAAAGCCAGGCAGGACGTGAAACCGGATATCCGCCAGCCTCCGTTCACCGACTACCGGCAGCACCCCGTCGACTACCGGCATCCTCCGGTGGCTGATTACCGGCAGCCGCCCACACTGGATTATCGTCACCCTCCTCCCCTCATCGACTACAGACAACACTCAACAACACTCTCTGCACAGTTCCCTCTTGCACAGTTTCCACCTGACTTCAGACCACAGGTAAGACTGCACATCCCAGAAGGCATTACTACAGTACACACCATATGTACGACTACATACCCCAGAATTCCCTAGTACAAACAGTCAAAATATGCACAGCTTTCATTGGTGCAGTTCCCCCTGGACTTCAGACCACAGATAAGACTGCACATCCTAGAATCCCCTACTAAACATCACAGTTGAGACTACATATCCGAGAATCCCCTATTACAGAAAATACTTAGTGGACAGACAGTTGCGTTTAGAGCAGTTTCCCCCAGACTTCAGACCACAGGTAAGTCTGTACATCCCAGAATCCTCTACTGGACACCACAGGTAAGACAACATACCCCAGAATCCCATATTACAGACAGCATGTAAAACTACACATCCCAGACTACAGACAGGTATAAGTTGACTGTATTGGCTATATTTTTTAATGAATGCTGCTTTTTGGTTGTGTGCTGTGCACAGGACTTTGACTACTTCACGGTAGAGCTGGAGAAAAGTGTGAAGGGTTTTGGCTTCAGTATCCGTGGGGGACGGGAGTACAAGATGGATCTGTTTGTTTTGCGGCTTGCAGAGGATGGGCCAGCCATCCACAATGGCAGAATGAGGGTGAGGGACATCACTTCCTGTCCTGACTGCAACACAGCAACATTCTTTTCCAGCCCAATAGCAATGCGGTACTTCATATAATTTGACAAGTCTCTGTTCATCCTGTCCCATCTTTACTCTCTTTTTATGGCTTTGTTTCTTTCCTCTCACTATCCCTCTCGCTATTTCTCTCTCTCAGGTGGGGGATCAAATCATTGAGATAAATGGTGACAGTACCCGGGACATGACTCATGCCCGGGCCATTGAGTTGATCAAGGCGGGGTGCAGGCGGGTGAGACTGTTGCTAAAGAGAGGCACGGGACAAGTGCCTGAGTATGGTGGGTCTCCCCCCAAATAAACCCCCATCTTAATTTTTTTCTCTCTCTTTCCCTCTCTCGCTTTATCATTTTTCTCTCTCTATGATTATATCTTTCTTTCTCAATCTCTTTTTGGTTGACAATCTCTCTCTTGTGCTAGTTTTTAAAAATGTTCTCTCTTGTTTCCCATCATGGCTCTCTCTCTATCTCTCTCTCTCTCTCTCTCTCTCTCTCTGTCTCTGTCTCTGTCTCTGTCTGTGTTTCAGTAAAATTCAAAGTGCTTTATTGGCATGGGAAACATATGTTCACATTGCCTAACTAAGTGAAATAGATAATAAACAAAAGTGAAATATACATTAAATAATGAACAGTAAACATTACACTCACAAAAGTTCCAAAGGAATAGAGACATTTCAAATGTGATATTATGGCTAAATACAGTGTGGTAACGATGTGCAAATAGTTAAAGTAAAAAAGGGAAAATAAATAAACATAAATATGGGTTGTATTTACAATCGTGTTTGTTCTTCACTGGTTGGTGCTCTGGCACACTGTGGTATTTCACCCAATAGGGAGTTTAACAGAATTGGATTTGTTTTTGAATTCTTTGAGTCTGTGCAATCTGAGGGAAATATGTGTCCTACCGGCTCGATTCTGTCTGAGGTAGCAACATTTGAAATGGTGCTTTTACATTGTATAAAAGTAGAGACTCAGAGATAGAAAATGGTATGTCATACACTACAGATGAGGAACAATGGGAAGGTAATTCTGCTTTGGAAGTTGATAAACTTGTAACCTCACTTTTGAGAAGATGGCCTTGAATGTTTTGGTACACCTACTGGAGAGCTCTTCTTTGTCTACACCCATTCAGTATCGTTCACACCATCTTAAGAATTGCCTTAGGCGAAAGGCTCGGCACACGCATACTCAAGCAGACTGGCTATCATTCAGCCAAATGAGAAATAAGTGCACTCAGGCTATCCGGAAGACCAAAGTTAGTTTCTTTAAAGAGTTGGTCTCTCTCTGTGGGTCTAACCCCAAGAAGTTCTGGAAAACATTTAAAGACCTGGAGAATAGACCCTCCTCCTCACAGCTGCCCATGTCCCTTAATGTTGATGTTTGTTACTGACAAGAAGCACACGGCTGAGCTTTATAATCACCACTTCATTAAGTCAGGATACCTATTTCACTCAGCCATGCCTCCTTGCCAGTCCAACATTTCCTCATCTACCACCCCTTCTAATGCGACTAGCCCCGACGCTCCTCCCTCTTTTTCCCCTGCCACGCTACAAGGTTTCTCCCTGCAGGCAGTTACTGAGTCCAAGGTGCTAAAGGAGCACCTTAAACTTGACCCATTGGTTGATGCTTATTTATAAAACCCTTTTAGGCCTCACTCCCCCCTATCTGAGATATCTACTGCAGCCCTCATCCTCCACGTTTTGCCAGTTACATTCTGTTAAAGGTTCCCAAAGCACACACATCCCTGAGTCACACGTCTTTTCAGTTGGCTGCAGCTAACGACTGGAACGAGCTGCGACAAACACTCAAACTGGACAGTTTTATCTCAATCTCTTCATTAAAAGACTCTGAGCAGTTGTGGCTGCTTTGTGTGATGTATTGTTGTCTACTGCAACCTTAAAGGTCCTCAATGATGTCACCATTGCCCTTGATTCTAAGCAATATTGTCCTGTTATTTTTATTGACCTGGCCAAAGCTTTTGATACGGTAGACCATTCCATTCTTGTGGGCCAGCTAAGGAATATTGGTGTATCTCTGAGGGCCTTTGGCCAGGTCTACTAACTACCTCTTGCCCTTAGTGCTGTTGTCTGTGCCTAATAACGTTTGTACCATGTTTTGTGCTGCTACCATGTTCAAATCAAATTCATTTATATAGCCCTTCTTACATCAGCTGATATATCAAAGTGCTGTACAGAAACATTGCCTAAAACCCCAAACAGCAAGAAATGCAGGTGTAGAAGCACGGTGGCTAGGAAAACCTCCATAGAAAGGCCGAAACCTAAAGAGGAACCAGGCTATGAGGGGTGGCCAGTCCTCTTCTGGCTGTGCCAGGTGGAGATTATAACAGAACATGGCCAAGATGTTCAAATGTTCATAAATGACCAGCACGGTCAAATAATGGTAATCACAATGAACAGGTCAAGGTTGTCATGTTGTGTTGCTAACATGCTGTGTTGTCATTTGTTGCTGCCTTGCTATGTTGTTGTCTTAGGTCTCTCTTGTGTTTTGCCCTATATTTATATTGTATTTATTTTAATCCCAGGCCCTAGTCCCTGCAGGAGGTAGGGTTGATTCAAGCATTCTGACCTAACAACAGCAGTCAAGCACCCAAGCTAACTGGCTAACGTTGGCTAGCTTGCAAGCTACTTCCAGACAAATGAGAGAACAGCTCACTCTGACCGTTTTACTCGCCCGATAGAGCTGGTTAGGCTGTTTTTATGTTATCCAGAACGTTGGCTACCGCAACTGTGCTGCTGGCAACAATTGAGCGTCCGTAAATTCGTCAGTTAGTGCTCTGAAATCGGAGTAGATAGCCAGAGTGAATTTACCAGCTATGTCTATTGACAGCTGTCACAGTGACAACATGAACATTCTATTGAAAGGGTTACTTGCATAGTGGAGTCTTTGTTTAGACATATAGCTAGCTTGCTAAACAATGAACCATAATCCCAACTCATAATATTACTACCCTGCATGAATCTGTAGGTAGCTAACCAACCAGGTTCAATGTTAGCTAGCTAGCTAACATTAGGCTATAACTAGCAATGCAAATGACTCTGAGATAAGAAAAAACATTAGTACACAGATCACACATGTAACGTTAGCTAGCAAGCGAGCCAGCTAACGTTGGCTAGCTATTGAACAGTACGCTTTAACTTGAAATGAAAACAACTTTCTGACTAAACTAGAAGTGTGTAATATCTGAAAATGTAGCTAGATAGACTATCTTAAATGGATGGATGCTTCTCCCTCTCTGTCACGGATGCCATTGTTGCCTTAGTTTGAAGATGTAATCCGGAGGCAGGTGTTATGGAATAGCTTTCTGTGTGTTCTTTTTTCGACTCTGTCTGCATATTTGCAATCAAAAGGCAGAATTTCCTCCATCTCCTTAGCTATCATACTCTAACTCCACCGTGCATTCCACCGATTTCAAAACTCATCCAGAAAGTGAAGAGCAACACCTTTTCAGTTCTACTTTGTGATATCTTTAAAAAAAAGCTGTGTTAGAAATTGCGATCTCCATGGCTCTCCTGTGAGAGCGACATATGTCTAGTTTCCTCAAATGAGTCACACATGTGTCTCTAATATAGTCATAGATTTGGCAGGAGATGAGGAAGTGCAGTTTCCACCTCATTTTGTGAGCAGTGTGCACATAGCCTGTCTTCTCCTGAGAGCCATGTCTGCTTACGGCGTCCTCTCTCAATAGCAAGGCTATGCTCACGGAGTCTGTACGTAGTCAAAGCTTTCCTTAATTTTGGGTCAGTCACAGTGGTCAGGTATTCTATTGCTGTCTGCTCCCTGTTTAGGGCCAAAAAGCATTCTAGTTTTCTCTGTTATTTTGTTCATTCTCTCCAATGTGTCAAGTAATTATCTTTTCGTTTTGTAATGATTTGGTTGGGTCTAATTTCATCATCGATCATTCACTCTCTCTGTTTCTCTTTCTCTCTCTCTCTCTCTCTCTCTTTCTCTCTCTCTCTCTCTCTCTCTCTCTCTCTCTCTCTCTCTCTCTCTCTCTCTCTCTCTCTCTCTCTCTCTCTCTCTCTCTCTCTCTCTCTCTCTTCTCTCTCTCTCTCTCTCTCTCTCTCTAGCCCTCTCTCTCTCTTCTCTCTCTCTCTCTCTCTCTCTCCTTCTCTCTCTCCTTCTCTCTCTCTCCTTCTCTCTCTCCTTCTCTCTCTCTCCTTCTCTCTCTCTCCTTCTCTCTCTCTCTTCTCTCTCTCTCTCTTCTCTCTCTCTCCTTCTCTCTCTCTCTCTCTCTCTCTCTCTCTCTCTCTCTCTCTCTCTCTCTCTCTCTCTCTCTCTCTCTCTCTCTCTCTCTCTCTCTCTCTCTCTCTCTCCCCCCGTTTATACCTGGTTCTAACATGCGTCTGTTGTCTTGATCTTGTCCACATTCTGATTCTGCCCACATTTTTCAACAGGTGTAGATAATCAAAAGATGCATTTTGAACTGATTGTGATTAGATCATGACCACCTCTGGAGGTAGTCGAAGACACATCTTGTACAGATAACCTTGAAGTGTAAACAAATCCTGACAACGAAAGCAAATACATTAGGCCAACGTCACAGTTTCCACCCTCTACATTTTTTAAATTAAATTGGACAGTGGCCTCGCTTATGCTTACAGAAAACTATACACTATACACACCTTATTGCTAGAGATTTGTCTGGAAAATGCTCAAATATTCACAGAATATAATACAATGAAATAAAATTGAAAACGATTGCATTATATTACAGGCATCAGATTCTAATTAAGTATAAGCCTAAACAGTTTTACCAAAGGGGAAAAAAATTGACTTCCTAAAGAAGGTCTGTGGTTTGTTTTCCTCCAAATCATTGATTAGTGATTATTCACTTTCTTTCACTCATCGAGGGTTATTAGTCTAATATAGCTACTAGCATTACAGAATTTAAACTGAACTACAAATGTATTAGGTATGCATGGGACATACTATGATGGAGTCGCAGCAGAGAGCAGTGCATTACAAGTGTATGTCAAGGTATAATGTGTAATCCTAATTTTCCTCCTGTAGCCTGCCTTTAGCTCTAGCCAGAGTGGACTTTTATAACATTTCGAAAGAAAAGCCACTATTATTTTCATATCTGACATAGAAACTGAATTTGACTAATTGACATGACCAAAAAAAGTATATGAAACGCTAAGCAGCTTACCCTTAGTATCTTCATCCTCCAAAGCACTGTCCAGAATAAACAGTAGGCTGGTGGTAGGACTGTCAGGTTATCAGGTTCCCACCATTACAGTCATTGGCTTTTATGTACAATGTATTCAGTTATTTGATTTTGCACTGGCGTTGGCTGTTGGAATGGGAGAAACATTTTTCTGTCATTCAGGACGATATCTGTTCATAAATATATTTATATTTATATATATAAATATATTTATTTTTATAAGCGTTATCTAACTTTGTTTGGCGTGGCATTAAAATAGAGGTGAAGACAACTTCAACGTCACAAGATAGCAATGTCAAAGGTTATTTACAATACAAGATGACAATCCTATAAAGGCAGTGTACGTAAACATCCATGCGTAAAGATCACCCCTGTTCAGACCTGTTTGGATAAATGTGTTGTGACATTCGGAGATGCGCTGTAGCCTACTTTTTGTTTTTACTGTGTGCATTAGGGCCTAAGTGTGATTTTTTTTTTAATGTATTGTGCATTAATTAGATTTTGTAAACACATTCAGATACTCAGCTGGTGTGTTTGGTGAGTTTTTTTAGGGATGAGTATTCATTTGAATATTAAATATTGAATATTAATTTGTACAACTGTGGACAGGTCGAGGTTATCGGGCCAGTCTTAAAATGTTGGATAACAAAAGTATGCTATAATGATAAAATTATTGAACATAAAAGTGTGCTGTTTTTTGTTGATATATATTCACAGCTTGTGTCATAAGGGGAGGTCCAAGGCAGGTAGAAATAATTTGCATTCAGGAGGGACCAGTGTATCTGGTTAAAATGCAGACTCAGTGGACAAATAAGATACACATTTGTACACATGTGTATACGCAACTAATCTCGATCGGATCATCCTGAAGGATGGTGACAACCACATTTAATGCAAGGTGTAATCATGGCTTCCCTCTCACACACACTAATGCAGACCACCGCAAATGTTACAACCATGATGTGTGCTATAAACAGCAGATAATACCTGAAATGTTACCTACTCTTACTGCTACTGCTCTGTGGAACCTGAAAGACACCTTAACTGACACAACAAAAGCTTTAGCTAATTCAATCTGCTTCCATAACCCGACATTGAAACAACATCTGAGAAGCTTCTGATGATGCTTTCTGCTTATCAAACTGTCCTTTGTGAAATAACACGAGTGAAAATGTATTTTTAACCCCTTTGCTTTAACTCTAATGATTGGTATAGGCTTTTACTCCACTTCCCTTAGGAATGGTACCTTCCAACCTCTCCATGTGCATGAAAGGTGATATGCTAAGCTCACCCTATTTCTTCCTAATGGGCCACTCTAAAGACACGGTTCGTGAAAAGCTGCATGTCTTTCTCTCCATTCTGACTCTCATTTAAATCTGTTCTTGTGTGTGTGAATGCGTGTGTGTGTGTAAGTGCAAGTGTGTGTGTGCTGGCGTGTATCCTACCTGTGTGTGTGTGTGTGTGTGTGTGTGTACTACATGTTTGTGTATATCCTACATGTGTGCGTGTGTATGTGCATCACTGCATGCCTCTGTGTCAGTGTGTGTGTATGGTAATATCTGTTTATGTGTTGAGACAATCAGGCTTATGTTTGGTTGTGGTGGTCTCAGTAGAAAAAGCAATCCGGTCTGAAGAGGACCTGCACCACAGTAAACTATGCAATGGAGTGCACCCTCCGTAAAGTGAAACTGCTCTCAGTGTTGGCCAGGGCCATCCCCACACAAGCACACACACCCTCTTCAGTAATAGACCGATCTTGTCACACAACAGAGTGCATCACAGGTGGCACCCTAAATGGGCCCTAGTCAAAAGTAGTGCACTGTATAGGGAATAGTGTGCCATTTAGTGTCTAGGGTTTTCAGAGAATGGTGCGACAAACAAAAAACATCCGGTCAGCTGCAGTCCTGTAGGCGAATTCAGCTTGTTAATGAGAGGCCGAATGAGAATGGCAAGATTTGTGTAAGCTAACAGGTGTGCCACAAACAAGCAAATAACGGTGCAGTACAACCTTGTCACGGATGGGTTAATGCAGCAGACGACCACATCGGGTTCCACTCCTATCAGCTAAAAAAGAGAGGAACCAGCTCCAGTGGGCACGCGATCACCAACAGAGGACAATGGCAAACACAGTGGCAAAACATTGCCTGGTCTAACAGTTCCTGTTGCGTCATGCTGATGGCAGAGTCAGGATTTGGCATAACATGCATTACGTTCGCGAGTGTTGCAAAATAAATGTACACATACATGTTATTCAATAATTTAATCCAAATTGCTCACGCACGTTAACGAGCTTCTGCATAGCCAGGCACGAAAATAGAACTTGGTTCTAAAATTGAACTTGGTACTACAGAACCAAGTTAGAACTTGGTTCTATTTTAGATGCTTGACGTGTTGCAAATCCCGCCTCTGC